>NC_069714.1:17657229-17772229 GCF_027358585.1 Pangasianodon hypophthalmus | reverse complement strand
AAATGTCTCTTCTTAAAGACTTCCTATTGTCAGTAGGTATCTATGAGATCTTTTCAAAAAAAGCAAAGGTTTTGTGTGTGTGTGTGTGTTTATTTTGTCCATCTGAAAGTGTTTGTACCAGCATTATCAGTAATGAGATCTTAACTAAGAGCGTCAGACCTGCTGTCTTTCCCCAGATACTGGAAACAGGGCTCATTTGATGAGTGATGGTGCTGGAGGCCCTCTTGTTGTTCTGAGAAATGCTCCGTCTGTGGGATAGAGACACTGATAAATGCAGTGTGCTGCTCATGTATTACCTGCACTACCACCGGAGATAGTGATCAGAGGTTAAAGGCATTCAGTGGGATCAAATACAACCCATTAAATGCTTGTCCTCACAATGATCTTTGTTAAGAATCTCTTTCAAATCTTTAACTCTTAATGGGTCTACCTGTCGACAAGATCACATCACCTTCTTTTTTGTTTCATACAGAAATGTAGACTTCTCATTGTAAGGTGTAAGGTGTATTGGTGACACACTGGAAAGAATTCTCTGAAAAAAAATTGACAAATGTTTACAAAGGTAGTGGGAAAAGCTGTAAATCAGATAAAAAAAAATCTATCAATTTGGTCTGTGGCAAAACACATGTTCTAATTTCTGGGCTTTTTGGGTAGACATTATCTCTGTGACTCACCTTCTTTCCTTTATGGGTCAATCTTTAATTTTTCAAAAAGGAAAGTCTTGATGACTGATCGTAGAGCTCTTCCTGAAAATCACTGTAATTCCCGTCCTCTCTTTTTTGATATGGAGATTCCATGTGTTTTTATTCAGGCTAATGATAGCGTGCAATCGCCAGCACTGTGGTGAGCGGCTTTGTTTATTAGCTTGGTGATAAGGGTTATAACAAAATACACATGTCACAGCCTGAGTCCTGCGGCCTGCCAGCCCTAATGAGATAAATAAATGAATTTAGCACCGCCACATAGCGCTCCTGAAAGCTTGTTATCAGAGCAAGAGCTGCGCACTAGAGCACGGGGCTGGGAGGGCGACGGAAGGCCTGATGTACACATGTCCTTGATTACCGTTCATTCCTCTGCCTTTATTCTAATAAGTGACATTCTTTATACTCCGTCGGACAACTCGACAGTCTGACAGTGGATGAGAATAAATATTGCATGTGGTTCACATTAAGCTGTCAGCGCCGGGGCCGGGCGAGAGACAGAGAAATGCGTGCTGCAACACTTTCCCTGCTCTTGTCACAATTGTCACATCTTGATGATTCCCCTCCTCTCTCCTGCTCTCTCTGCCTCACCCCCCATCCCCCCACCCCTCCTGCCACCCCCGACTCTTTTCTTTCCTGCAGTCACTTCTGCTGAGTGACAGCATGGTTGCCCTGGGTACAGAATTATTTTGGGAGTGGTATTCTTGAGAGGGTTATTGTTTTATTTCTTTTTTTTATCCCCAGTTCATTTTTGTCACAAATTGCGAACAAGCCACATTCTGGCTATGATAATGTGGCTCCGGTCATTTAGAGGACAACATTTTACAGGGAACACTTCAGTGTGTGTGATTTTAAACCACACTGTGTGTGTATGTGTGTGTGTCTGTGTGTGTGTGTGTGTGGGTGTGCATGCTTGCATGTGAGTGGCCATGCACTTGCATGTTCAGTTCCGTTCAGAGTGGCTTCTATATATAAAACACAATGTTGCCAAAGCTATCAATAATAACAATACTAATAACAGGGATCAGAATAATAACAATAGTAAGAATACTAATAATAACAGTAAAAAAAAATCAGTACCATTAATAAGAGCTGTAATAATAACAGAAGGGATTGTAGGGGGTGGGATGGGGGGTAGGATTTGGGGGGCAGGAGGTCAGGGGGTGTAGTAAGAATGGGGATGTGTCATATACTGTCTTTCAGGCAGTGACATGTTGTTACATATTTTGAAGTGAGGGATGCTGTGTGCCCTTCCCCAGATTACTCATATTTGTAATTTTTCCCACGGAGTCATGAAGTGGATTAGAGATTGAAATTTGGGCCTGAAAATTTCATGTGTGTTTTTAAATTACTTGTGCAGTAGCACACATTCTCTCCTCTCAGGAGAGCCAGTTGTTTCTCTGTCTGCCCTTTTTGATGGTAAGACTGTGGGCACTTGAGTCTGCACCAGGTCAGGATCTGTCTCTGCTTTGTAGGGACAAACTCCACCAATGGGTCCTTTTAACACTTCTGGGTTTTTGCTACCAGTTAACATTGCATTTTCTCGATAGCTGTGAATGAATTCTTCCATGAAGGATTTTTATCCTTTATTGAGCTTGGAATCTTTTGTTATTGAGCATTCTCCAACAGTTCTTGACAAGTTTAATCTCTGAAGACTAACGTGAGGTAAAAAAAAAAAAAAAAATCTTTCAATTTCAGTCAATCAGCTGTAAGGCTAAACAGAAATCATTTTACTCTGTGTCTATGTAATTGCAGTTTTGGGAAAATAGGCCCATTCATATTGTCTCATTAGGGTCTGATAACACTGTAATCCTAACACAGCCAATGTTCCAGACATTTTGTTTGATTTTGTTGGTGACCCGATTGGTGTTTATATTGGGCTATAAAGCAGTGCCGATCTGGGCTCTGTGTTCTGTGTTAGTGTCAGTTACAGGGTCAGCGAGTGTCAGAACTCTTTTCAGGGATAAACTCTTGGGTTTTAATGCCTTAAAATGCAGAGTTTCTTTAAGACTTGTCTTTAAGTGCATCCAGAAATTAACTTTGGATTTTGTGTATCATTTGTATCACTTTATTCTCTCTTTATGTTTAAAATTTTCTCTTATCCTATGTTTTTTTAATTCGGATTCCTCTTATGAGGTGAGTATGTGCTCATATACGTTTGGAGAATGTGTGTTGTGGAGGTGTGCATTGCATGTGTATTTTCTGATCTGTATTTTCAAGGTCTTTTGGTAGCTCTCTTTTTTAAAAATCCCTTGCAGCGCTGGAACTTTTATGATTAAAAGCTGTGTGCGTGTGTGTGTGTGTGTGTGTGTGTGTGTGCGCGCATGTGTGTCTGAGTGTGTGTTATGCAGATAACACAGATAATGAGGTGTATTTCTGAGCTTCGTCAGTTTCTTTTAGTCTCCTTTCTGGTACTTGATCTGGACTGTAAAGGAAATATGTAGGATGCAGACTTGTGGAAGAGAGAGAGAGAGAGAGAGAGAGAGAGAGGTTAACAGAGACACACTGGCAGACTGAAAGAGCCATAAAGAGGGACTGAGAGAGCAGAAACCATTTCCTCTCAGAGCAGAGCTGGCATGTCTGCAGCCTTTGTGGGGTGTGTGTGTGTATGTGTGTGTGTGTGTGTGTGTCTACATGTGTACATGTGTACGTGTGTGCGTGTGTTCACAGGGTGCAGCAAGCGTCTGCTCTTGTGTCCTTGCAGCCACTCACTGCTGTGAGGATGAAAGGAGTCCCACTGTGTCCTCTACAGACCTACTCACACTCCTCCATCAGCTCATACCCTCTTCCTCTCATCTCTCCATCCCTCCGCTCGCCCAGGGGGGCTTACACACTCACCTCATACACCTGGCACAACCAAGAGAGGATTTTGATTTTTTTTTTTTTTTTAAATAGCAAAGGAGAAACACGAGGCAGTTTTAAACAGAGGATGAAGGAGTTCAACTAAGAGTGAGATGGAAAAAAGGGGAAGAAAGGAATAGTTGAGGTTTTGCTCATAAGTTGGTGGATAGCACGCATGCAGGCCAGCTAAAGCTCCAAAATAACAGCTTCTGGTGCATCTAGAGAAGAGGAGAAGTTGGGAAGAAAGGAACAGTAGTAGGAAAGATGTAGCGGAAGCTTGTCTGGTAAGATCACGTCACACCAGCTGCAGTCAGTGTTGATTTAACATGTTGCATCATCTGCGCTGATTTAGTTCTCTGATTTTTCTCGATTTTGACCAAAGTGCCTCTGTGCAAGAGAAAAAAATCGAAGCAAGAAGAACACAAGAAAGCTAACATTTTTTCAGCTCTGGCTCATATGCAGGAGTTTGCTCATTTTTTACAATGATATGGCTGAGCACACCATTTAAACAGACTCACATTAGCATAACTAGGCTAGTTTATTTGACTGTGTCATAAACAGCTTTTCGTTGCACTAAAGATCCAATATAATGCATCAATATCGGTACTGATCCTGGTAGGTGGCAACAACAAATTTAAAAATAAGACTTTTTATCAATAATGCGAAGTATTCTGGAGACATTTTATTTTACATAAGTGCAGAACAGATCAGCTGTCCATCAAGGATTCTTTAAAAGGAGAAGAGTTCTCAGTAGCTTCCTGAAAGGGTTCTCCTTGGAACCTGTTCTGATAATCATTCAGTTGTCAGGTTCAACATACAACCTTTAAGGATTCCCCAGAAGGATAACCAGGAGGAAAAATGACTTGTCATAGTCCTTAAACAGTTTTGAATAAATCGTTATAGTAAGTCTAGATGAGTGAATTTGTGTTATAATCTTCTCCAGAACTGAGAAAGTCCATCTGACGAGTGGCAAGAAGTCTTCAAGATTATAACACCAACCTAATCATATGCAGTTCTCTTCGTAACAATTCACTCATGCAAACCTGCCTAAATTTACAAATGTGAGGCCATGTTGATAAAATGTCCTGTAGCTGAGGTGCTTTTGATTCTCTGTCTAGAGGGAGTGTAATGAAGTTATGGGGGTGTAGATGGAGGTTTAGCCTATCTAGTCAGCATTCAGTGTGAGAATGGAGGCTTTAGAGGTTTCAGCATTGCCTCTCTTTGTCCTCGCTGGCCCTGTGGGAGCTTTACCTGCTTGAGCTTTGGGAATTAAGCTGCTCCACTCAATACAGCCACTCAAAGGGGCAGGACACAGGTTCAGGTAGCAGCACCTGTACTCCAGTCTTTTCCCTCCCTCCTGCTCTGTCTTTTCCCCTCTTTCCCTCCCTCTCCTCTGCTCCTGCTCAGTGTCATTTAAGCAGATCAAAGTAGAGCTGAAGCCTGAGGCCACCTCTATCATAGGCAAAAAAAAAAAAATGCTAAAATTAGCCTAGTTACATGAGCACACACACACGTGCACACACACAGAACACTACCGCTATTAACTATTTGCATTGCTATTAAAAATCCCTCACCCTGATTCAGTCAGGTAGCACAGTTTTCAGAAACTCACATTACTAGCACTAATCATCTGCTTAAGCAGTTTTTTTTTCACTTCAGCCATAATTATAACAGCTTTTTGATCTGATTTTAACAACATCGTGCATATGATTTCTTAATTTAAAATTATTTGCAGTGCAATGTATTTTACATGTAACTGTGTCACAGAGACTTCTCTTTAAAAAAGCATGTGAGTGTAATTCTATAAACAGTGCTAAAGTGTTTCTAAAAGCACAGACAGAGCCTGGTGTGTTCTGCAGCCGTGTTTGAGCTTTTCAGTTTCTGAGTGATTAGCAGAAATAATGTCTCTGTCAGCCTTAATCACATTAAAACATGGTTAACATTTAATTTTTCCCACTTGATATGCAAAAATTTCCACTAGATTTGCAGTGAAGGCTATTGAAATTCCATTATAAAAAGAATAAAAATTTCAGGCATCATTTGTTCAGATAGAAAGACACAGGGCAGAAAGTGCTGAATCTTCCTATTAGCAGTGATTTGAGAAATGAGCCACTCAAAACAGGATGTTAGGACAGGGATTAGACTCCCATACCGCTCATTCAGTCTCTCTCTCTCTCTCTCTCTCTCTCTCTCTCTCTCTCTCGCTCACTCTGTTTTTATCAGAGCTCTCAGAGATGCATGTGCTTGTAATTTTATTTTATACTTAACCTAACGCCATTATACATCATATATTTGGTTTAATTTTATACTCCAAAGGGGAAAAACATATTACCTATATAAGTTTAAAAAAAAACGTTGGTAGTAATATTCTATTAAAATATAACTAATGTGTTTTTATCTTTATTTACTGATTTACATTTTAATTGTTTTAATTGATTCTGTTTGTGTGTGTATGTGTGTGTGTGTGTGTGTTATGTAGATAACACAGATAATGAGGTTTGTCAGTCTCTTTTAGCCTCCTTTCTGGTAGTTGATCAGCTGCTGGACTATAAAGGAAATATGTAGGAGGATGTAGACTTGTGGAGGGAGAGAGAGACAGAGAGACAGAGAGAGAGAGAGAGAGAGAGAGAGAGAGAGAGAGAGAGGTTGTTTTGTTTATTTTAATCTATTAGTATTTTATTTTATTTTGCTTTGTCTTTTTATTTTATTTCTCCTGTTTTTACACTACCCTTCCTTTGTACCTGCTTTGGCAATACAAATGTACAATTATTTGTCATGCCAATAAAGCACATGAAAACTGAAAACTGAGAGAGAGAGAGAGAGAGAGAGAGAGAGAGAGAGGGGGGTTAACAAAGACACACTGTCAGACAGAAAGCCATAAAGAGGTAATGTGATTAAAAAATATTACTAATATATTGTATCATTATTTATTTAATTACTTCAAAATATGTAATTTAATTATTTATTTTTTTATTTTAAAGATTGTCTTGTTAGATCCTGTCAGATACATAGGAGTGTGTGTGTGTGTGTGTGTGTGTGTGTGTGCTAAAACACTAAAACTATCTTCATTTTAAACTAAAAGGGTCAAAATGTTTCCTTTTGGATACTGAGGTTAAGGTTAGGGTTAGAATTAGGTGTGTGCCTAGTATTAATTAGCTGCTTTAATAATTATGTCAATGGATGGTCCTAATAAGGATAAGGATATGTGTGTGTGTGTGTGCGTGTGTAGGCCTGTAATTTTCAGTCAACTTTAGCTTATTAACTTCAAATTCAGTCCATTTCCTTAACGCCTGGCAACATGACACTTCTACAAGCCATTATTTTCACAACATAATTGTATTCATGTCCAAATATGGAAAAATGACTTGGCAAAAAAAAACAAACTGATGCTTTGACATTAACATTTTTTTCAGTTCATTTGTCAAGTTGTTTGTTCATGGACAAATAATTGGGAGTGACTTTTGATATTGTAAAATTATGAAATACACCATAAAGTTACTTCAAATTGGTCGTGAAAGCAGTGTTGACAGAGCATCAAATCTCTTAATTGACGCTGCTATGTGTGTGTAGTCAAAGCAGGCTGTGTGTTTTGCAGCCCTCAGAGAGAGTGTGTTACTGGTCGCATGTCACTCAGTGCCAGGACCCCGAGACCTCTGTGCTCATTTAGCGTCTCTGTGCCAACATTATGAAAATCATCCCTCAGCGTTGGTGGAAGAGCTTCTTTGTTATACTGCTGCTGACTCTCAGCCCTGTCAAACCTTCACCAATTACAGTTGCAGGTACAATGGGCTATTCACAGGATCGCAGCCCTTGACTAGTGTGGCAAGAATGATTTGTGAATCATTACTCCAGAGCCTGAAGAGAATGTGATACCTGAGGGATGCAAATAATGTGCCACACGGTGGCAGATGGTCACACAGCTAAGAGCGACAAAATCTGCCTGTTATTGATAACTTGCTATTATCCAGGATTGGATTTTCTCCCTCTTTTAAGAACCATCCATCTCTCAGGTCATGCAGTCTTCAAGGTCTTAAATAAATGTAGATTTCTCTTTTTGAAAGATGGCCACCAGTTTGAAAACCTTAGAAGTTGCAGGAGGACTGTCTGAGGAATAAAGGTGAAATGTTGAGAGATGTTCAGCGATGTAGCTGTAGATACTGATGACCTGAATGGCATAGAAAAGTAGAAAAGTTTCACTCAAATACAGCATTGCATATGAGAAGAAATTTCATGCTCCTGGTCAGAGTTTATAAACTTGTGGGATTGCAGTAATACTTCTGAGGACATGGGGCTTTTTTTGGACAGAACAAACAGGAAGTCGCGGTTGTGAATAATGATGGGCGGATCCAGCCACTGAAAGCTGTCAGGATCGGGATCAGCGTGAGGAAGTGGCTCTCCGATTCCATTCTTTGAATCAAGTCCAGCTGAAAGCATGTGGGCTTAATCTCATAATTGCCCCTCAACTCAACCCCCCCATACACACACACACACACACACACAGTTCTGATGAGGAGGCACTGCTTTGTCCCATACTGTCAGGTGTCCCACTGGTTACAAAAAAAGGGGGAAATCCACTTAAAAGGGCCGCAGAATAAGTGATTGACAAAGAAGGTTTTTTGGCAGACTTTCAAGCATTTTACATTTTGGGCCATAAAATGCAGGCACAAAACATTAAAGTCATTCTCACAAAAAAAGATATAAAGGTGAAAGAGTCTCTGTCAAGAACTTATTTGCCAGTCACTCATTTCTTAAAAATAAAAAAAAAGGAAGATACAAGGTGAAATTCTTGTCAGAAATGTTTGCGCCTCCATGATCACATTTTCTTGTGCCTTCAGTGGTTTTTTAATGTATTTCTTTTAAATAAAATCAATAAATACATGGCTGACAATGTGTAAGTCTAACGTTTTCATTCTACATAGGTAAGGAATAGGAAAAAATTTAATTATCTTAATTTAAATTATAAATTCTCATTTTAATTTATTACCTTTACAAATTATTATTATTATTATTATTATTATTATTATTATTATTATTATTATTATCATTATTATTATTATTATCCCAACCAGAAAGTAAAGTGTGGCATGATACACTGTGTGTGTTGTAGCCATCATCCTGAAATAATACAGATGTGGCTATGATCAATAATAACATATTATAATATACATTTGGCAGACATCATTATCCAGAGCAACTTACATTTATCTCTCTTTTTTTTTTTTTTTAAATAAATACAACTGAGCAGTTGAGGGCCTTGCTTAGGGGCCCAGTGGTGGCAGCATGGCAGTGTTGGGATTTGAACTCACAGCCTTCAGATCAGTAGGCCAGCAGTTTAACCACTGAGCTACCACTGCCCCACCCCTAATATGGAGTTGTTTTAGTCATTGATTGCTGTGTCTTCGGCTTCTGCAGCTAACTGTGGCACTGGTGGTCAGGCAGATTAGAGTTACCATCTGACTGAGTCATGGCACCAAGCGCTGGAGTTCAGAGGAGCAGAAGTGGAGGGGTGAAGCAGCACAGACTGAGAGAGAGGAGCAGCCATCTCTAAGGTTAATTAGCATTCACTCTCCCCACACTTTATTATCAACTGTGTCCTCAGCGCACTCGTTTAATTGCGTGCGCTGATAGAATAATAAATGGCAGAGTAATTACCATTATAAAGCAAGGATCCCTCTCTTTACGGAACAACTCAGTCAAAGGAGATTTTATTCTAAATTAAGTTTTTAACTGTCATCTGTCATCGCAGGTATAATTATAACTTAGACATTTTGGGTTCATTGTTCTCACAATGTGAAATTCTCGGCGGAGAGAAAAGAAATTGTGACAGCAGATTTTTCGGAGCATGGAAAATGATGTTGGGAAGAGTTTTGAATGTGTCTAAATGAGACAGCAAGTATGCTAATTAATCAAATGCCCTCATACCGGAATAATATATTCAAAATTCAGATGTCTTATTTTATTTATTTAATCAATTTATATATTGCTAGTAATAGATACAGGAGAGGATTACTATTAAAAATAATCATTACTGAAGATACTCAGCTGGCTGAGCTGTGTGTACTTTTCTAAAAGGGTTACAAGTGATAATGAGTAATTACTCCGAGTTGGTTTTACTTAGTGACAGTGGTTATCATTAGTATTGATATGAATGCTTATGAATTTAACCTAAAATGTGGTGTTTCTGTGACTATTTCCTCTGATCAGGAGAAGCTAAGGAATGATCACCCAGGTGAGTCCTGCTCACTTTTACCTGCACCACAATTCAAGCATGTGGCCAGTTATCATCCTTCTTCAGCCTGGTCGCATGGTCGCCTCACGCCACCATCAAAGGCCGCAGAGAATTGCAGTTACATGGGAAGCTACTGAGCAGCAAGCGAGGTGCCGCATTGATTGAGGAGGGCAACAATTGATTTTGTCCATTACGTGGTGAGAATGTTTCCATCCTGCGCAGATCAGGCTGCCCTCCTCCTGCCGCAGGAGATAAGGCCCTGCTGCATTGTGGCTGCCTAATCTGTGTGACGGCACTTGTCTGGGATGAAATTGATGTGGCTTTTCACAGGGCCGTTTTGTGGGCCTGTACAGGGGGGTTCCGCCCCCTGTGCTTCAGTCTCAGTTTTGCCACAGGACCACAGAGAGTTGAGCACATCAACAAACATAAGAGGGATTTGCATCAATACAGATGTTTGGCTTTGCATTCATTCGTGCAAATGTTTGTGAAGAGGATAAAAGGATTTGGAAGACTTGTAATGAAGTCCTGCGACTTGTTGAATTACATTTCGCTGCTGCAATGGCATGTTGGCTAGGAAAAGTACACTTACTAAAGCATTAATAATTTAAACAAGGAATTTGAATTTTCTACAAGCACTTTATCGGCATAAAAAGGACTTCAGGAAGTTTTTACAAGTAAATTGCATTTGAAAGAGGTCATATGTTGATTAAACCTCAGGGTGAACTCGGTCCCTGCACTTATCTGTGTGCAAACAAGAAAGAGCTCTTAAACCTTTCAACCAGGGTCAACAACAGGGGTCAAAAAAACTATTTATTTCCAAAAAACAGATCTGGGAACATAACTGATTGCAGCCTGCCTTTATTCGGAATGAAGGGCATTTAGTCAGGTAAGCATCAGTGAGTAACTATATTAACCCAATACATCTTACACTGTAAAAACTACACTCTGTAACATGGCACATGCTTTATTAGGCAGGCTCGAGGTGAGCATTATCTATCAGGCAGCTCCCCATAGCTGTCGCATGTGCTGCGTGTCACCCCCAACAGCAGTCCAGCAAGAAGCAAATCACAGACTCATCTATTTCTCTCCACACAGACAAACCCTGATGCTGATTAATGGTAATTAAACTTACAGGCACTCCGTCAGTAAGATTACACATGGAAGGTAATGTATTGGAGTCATTAAATACACATCATTCTCCTGGCATGAAATATGTTGACCCCAACCTTATTATATACATAATTAAAAGTGCTCAACAGTTCCCCAGCCGTGCTCCATGGAGCAGTGAGGGGATGTGATGCAGCTCACCAGCAGACTCAAGTTATATTGATGTGGAGCAGGAACGTCATTTGTTTGGCTCATTTGTCACTCTCCTTCCAGCTCATCTCAGCATATAAATGGTCTTTTATTAGAGCATGCAATGTGTGGATAAAAGGTCTAAAAGCAGTTTTATCGTCTTTATACATTTGTCTAATAGGTGTCTTTATTTTTCTTGCAGACCCTTACAGAAAGTCGCATGACCTTTACATGTGCTTTTTCACATTTTTTGTTTCACACATTTTACACATTTATTGAATATACACATGATTTATTTACTTTCACCTTAATTTTTCACATGTGGGATGTGGTTTAATTACTCAGATGTAATTTTCTCACATCATCATCATCATAATAATAATAATAATAATAATAATGATAATAATAATAATAATAATGAAATGCATCTTTAGAGGTCACATATTCACAGAAGTACATATGAAAAACTTATGATCACAAGTGACGTGCATGTGTTTTTTACATAAGAGGGATTTCGGGTAGCTGAGAGTATGGCTGCAAAATATGACAGACACAAACAAAATATATTAATACATATAAATTCCAATGTAAATAAAGTAATGCAGGTTTTGTTTTATAATCAGGATAAGTAGTGGACTTTGGATTGTTTGCATTGCATTACAACAATATATTACACTTGCAAGCTACTGCCAGAAATTGATCTTTAAATGACTACCAGTGACTATCATGCAGGTCCCGCAGTGAAAAAGCCAGAGGCCTGTCACAGTGAGCCACGATCGCCACTGCACAGATCAATAGCAGGTGTGGATGTGGATCATCGGTGTGCCTGGAGGGCATTGATAGCAGCTCTGAGGCTTTATCAGACTTAGCAGTGTTTAAAGGCCAGAGTTCAGCACAGTGGCATCCTCAAAATGATCTACTATTGGGGACGCACACCGCCTCCCAGCTCCCTTCACCCCTCACCTATTCAGATCACCTAAAACCTCTTAAACACCTTAAATCCTCAGTACGCCCAGGCAAGCAAGATCTACACTGCTGAACCGCAAACCTGGACAGTACCTCACTATAAGTCATCTTAACAATATTCATCTTCTCCTACTCATTCTTCTTCCTCTGTCCATCTCTTACTGTCGTTCCTAATCACCGTGCTTCTCTCTTCTTTCTTCACTAAAGCAGAAAGGAGCTAAGGCTCTGCAGGTATTCCAGAGTGAGTCGTGTACTCTTGGAGAAGGGCTTCATTATATCCAGAGTAATGAAACTCGGGCATCGCAAAGAGGCAGCCGAGGGAGCGCTGTCACGGTGTGGATGAGGGAACTCTCCAGTGATCAGACAGGACTGGCAGTCCCACAGCATATAACAGCTCACCTCTACATTTCCACAGGGAGAGAAATTACTGCACAGTCCTGACAAGCTCCCTGATCGCTGCTCTAAACAATGCCGCTCTCCACCTGCTGCATATCCCCAGCACCTGCTTTACCAACATCTTCTCTCTATCTGTCTATATCAGAGCAGATTTTGTTGGTGTCTGCAGGTTTCTCTATCAGGAGAATACTGTATTCATTGCCAGCACCCCTCAGATGCTGTTGTTACACTGATAGTGTCAGACAAGTTAAATAATGTGTGAAATTCTTTACATAAGGACTGTTACACGGATGAAGAGAGCACGGATAGAGGCTTGCATATCTTCTTTCATGGCTAGCGACGTGTTGTGACCTTTTAACTGAGCTGGCCTGCTTTGATATGGTTGTAGCTTGTTCATATAGAGTGTCGATTTTATTTCTTGCAGAGTTTCAGGTAGATGAGAGCAAAAGCATTGGAGCGTGTACTCAAAAGAACATAAAAGATTCACTACAGAGCTATCCACTGTTCCTAATATGGTTAATAATATTATTAAAATGACATATATGGTGCATTTGTAACGGCAAAAGCAGTGTTATTAAACAGGGCAAACACTTTTATGAGCGGTGTAGTTTTCACTTAATTAGTGAATAAAAATGCATGGATCCTGAAGCCTAGCCAGTTCACTGCAGGGCGTCTCACACACACATTGACACACTCATTCATTCAGTGATATATGCCATATCCACACCTAATCTTATTAACTAAAAAAAAGCATTCGATACTTTTTAGGTTTTTAAAGCATTGTCCTTACTGTGGACTGCACAAATGTCCCCACAAGGTCAAAATTGATATTTTCCTTATTATTTGGGGACATCCAGAGATAAATCTCACATACACCGAACTACATTTCTCTGTTAAAATGAACTTTATGTACATTTGAAATAAAAATGTGATGAGTGGCTCAAAAACATATGTTGTTTTGATACAGGGTCCTTTAACTAAAGTCTAACCACAGCTTTTAGAAGTTTCTCAGGCCCTAATTGGTCTGTGCAGATGTGCCTTTGTCCCTAGGGTATGTGTGAGACATTTGTCTTAACCGCTGTTCGTCTCATCTGGTAGAAGTGCTGCCATTGTGACACATCGTTTTGGCTTCCACGGGAAGTGCCCGGGGCCAAAAACAGCATTTCCCAGCACACCATGTCACAGAACTTTGTGTGAGTGTGTGTGTGTGTGTGTGTGTGTGTGGTGGAAGCTTCTCCTGGCACAGCACCAACAGGTTGACTGATGCAGCTGTCTAACCTGCTCCAGGTGTAATGCAGGTATTTCTAATATGGATACACTGAAAACATACTACACCATTTGTTACACACCTTCCACATGTTTTGACATGATTATAGATTTTAGGCCAGCTGTAAAGTACAAGACAATAAAAAACAATAAGCTATTAGATGTACTATACAGTATACAATACAGTTATTACATGTACTTAGTTAAAGCATAGCTAATGGTTGCATTAGCATGTTATCAGCAGTAGGACATTGTAATGAATGTGTAGACTATTCAGGTCAGTCTCTGAGGGAACGCGTGCCCTGCAGGTATTTGCACTACAACACCTGTTCATGCTAATTTGCTCTTGTTCCCGCATAGCATTGTAACGAGGTTGTTTAATTGGGTGTTGGATGGTGTTAAGTGGGAGCAAACATATGAATACAGGCCTCAAATTGAAAAGCCTAAAATTAAATGCTAATTAATATGTGTAGAACCCAATTAATACTTAGTGTCACTGATATTAAAATTAAAGTCAGGTGAAAACACAAACAGATTGCTGTGAAACTGTAACTGATTTAATCACATTAAATTATTGGTGAGGTAATGCAGCAGTATGGGTTCTGAAAAATCAGGTTTATTCAATGCATTACTGTTATCTATCTATCTATCTATCTATCTGTCTGTCTGTCTGTCTGTCTGTCTAAAAACAATAAAAACATTTACTTGTGACACTGTAGCCTGTCTTGTATTTTATTTTATTAATGAATGTGAGATGAAGCAAGGGATTTAGAATGAGATTCTATCATGATAGGTGGATTAAACAATTAGGGATGAAATGATAGCCCAGAGCAGTTTAAGCCTTAGAAACGAGTGTTAAGCAATAATCCTAAACTCTGTGTGTGTGTGTGTGTGTGTGTGTATGTGTGTGTGTGTGTGTGTGTGTGTGTGTAATTGAGACAGCCCTTTAACCCTGATTAGGTGCAGCTCAGGGGACCTGACACATTAGTCCCCTACAACAACCCACATAACCCGATAACCTCCTTTTATTTCTGAAACAAACAATGGAAATATTTTAATTTTCTACCTTATATTAACCTATACACTATAACATTATTATATAAAATTTTGTCAATTTAGTGTAATATGGTAATATATAATAGCAACCATGCCACAAAGAGATTTGTTCACATAAATCATGAACAAACTTTTTAATGGTTATTTTATTTTTTTAAAGGCAAAAAAAAAAAAAATTCCTCACAGAGGAATTTAGAGACAGGGTGAGATCCTGTTTGGTTCAGTTTCCTGTTTTACGTAGTGATATTTTTTCTCTCAGTCTCTCTCTCTCTTTTTCTCTCTCCCCGTGTGTGTGTGTGTGTGTGTGTGTGTTTCTGTGACTGACTTCTCCCAAGGCAGAAACCAATGCTTTTTAATTTCAGCAGTGGGAATTGGGTGTTTGAATAGGCTAGTGTACGGGTATATCACATTATTAGTAATCATATCTGCTTAAGCCAAGCTTGCTGCTCCAGATGGCTGCTTTCAAGTGCAAATGAAGCAGCGAGACGAGGCTGTCTTTAATACATACTCACGATTCACAAATAGCCATTGATTTTTTTTCTGTCTCCCTCTCCATCCAGCCAGTCTGGGTATTGAGCTTGGATTAAATGGTCTCCTGAGTCTTTAAAAGGAACATCGATTCTTCTAATTAATTGTGCGCTGTTCAGAACCAGAATGCATAAACTCATCCATATTTGCACTTCAAGTCAATTATTTTGAGTTTGGCCGGAAGGGGAACAAACGGACCTAATGTATACAGAGGCAGTTATTTTGTTTCTTTGGGAAGTGTGAATACTCTCAAATGAAAGAGAGTTATTTCCATTTTAGTTGTAGGTTTGAATAGGAATTGACAGAGGAAGAAGTAAAGTCACCCAGTGGGATCCTGGATAGCCTATGAATAAAACATTGTCATTTTTTACTCCTGTGTGTGTGTGTGTGTGTGTGTGTGTAAGGTAAACCTGTAGTAGATTTACTTTACTAATTAGAAGGAAAATAGTTTGTGTGCTTATATGGCTTGATTTAATATGTTAACCAATTCTTGTTTTCTTTTTCTTTATGAACTTAAATGCTGCTCTTCAGTGGGCAAACATGAATAAGGCCAAAAACTGCAAACAGATGAATTCCTCCTTCACAAACTGTGCACCAAGGGAATTAGTTTAGCACAAATGAGTCAGGAGATTTTGATAGCTACCTGTCAGGAGGTGTCTGTCCCCTCTCTACCTGCCTGCTGCTGCATTATCTGTGTCTGGCTTTCTCTGAGAACACTGTACTCCTCTTTGCCAAAAGCAAAAGGTCCTCTCACCACTGACAGCTTTGCTATTTAAGACTGGGATGGCCCTCTACTCCAGATTGTAAGAGCGCTTGAAGAAGCGCATTACTCTCCTGATACTTCATTAATCTCCATCAAACGTTGAGACTCTGCCACAGCTGACAGCGGGGACAAAGCGGGCCGCTGCTCTCCTCCCCGCTTAGATAATGCATGTTTTACAGTAGCCCAGATGTCCACACTCAATAAAACATTGGATAGAAGCAGGCACTGTGTATTTGGGGATGTCTGTATTGACTGGCTGCTGTGTGGGGACGGTGATATGGGGACCTGCTGTTCTCTGATTACGGAATTAAAAGACCGAGCTGACAGAGGGACAGGGAGAATAGTAACTGTGGAGGGACTCTGGTTTCACCAGTGCATGCTGTCCTGATTATCTGCCATAGGAGAAGCATGTTTTGGGAAATCAGACTGAGATTAACTTTTTTTTGGCCAGGTGTATTGAAAAGAATTTGTGCATTGCTATTTTCGTAGAACAACACAGATTCAACACAGACTTGTCCCCATCTTTTTAGAACATTAAAATGATTTAAACTGTTTCTAAAATTCCAGTGGTAGGCCTTTTCTGTCCTCTAATGCTAATCATGTGATTCTGTGATTCTTTGTAGTACAGGTAAAAACATACCAAGTAGAGGTGCTGAGGATGCTGCAGTACCCCCAACTTCCAGGATTTCTTTAACTGTAACTGCAGCTTCAACTGCTAAAATAGTAATAACAATAACAATAGTCATAATAATCATAATGATCATAATAATAATGTAGATAGCACACATGAAATGTAGGCTGCTTAAAATTCCAGCACCCCAATAGATATGTATATATGTATATATATATATATATATATATATATATATATATATATATATATATATATATATATATATATACATATATATATATATATATATATATATATATATATATATATATGAGATATGGGATATATAGGAATATATGACAGTTTTGACCCAGTGTCTTTTTTTTTTTTTTTTTTACAAAATCTTTTATATAAAATAACTAAAAAATCCAGGTTACTGAGGTTAAGGTTAGGGTTAGATTTAGGTGTTAATTAGCTGCTTTAATAATATGAAGAAGATAAATGTATGTGTGTGTGTGTGTGTGTATATATATATATATATATATATATATATATATATATATATATATATATATATATATATATATACTGGCATGGCAGGGGCTGTAAGGCGAGATTGTGTTCTCGGCAGGAGTTCAAATAGAGAGGCGATCACTCCTCTTCTCATAACACTTCTCTCCAAGACACAACAAATCTCTCCTCTCACTCTGATGAGAAATTGAATAAAAATTGTCATCTTTACTCGTATTTACAAGGGAAAAAAGTCTGTGTTGATTCTGCCTAGTGTAGTGTTCACTGCTGAAATTGCACTCTAAGGTATTGGAAATGAAATGACTTTTTCATTCCTGCTGCAGTACTTCAGTATGTGATAGGCTGGAAAATATGAATGATAAAATGTGAGAGCTGATAGAATATTAGAAATTGTAGTGATTTGCATGTTTTGATTGTGGGTCATTTTGAGAGATATCTATATTTACTCCCCAGGAAGTCTAGGCATCCATGCATAGAGAATGTGTCCTTTTCATGCCTACCAACACGCACAACACATGCCATGCAACGATTTCAACAGACCAGCAAATGTTGTGCATCGTGGAATTAAAGGTGGGTAGTGTTTTCACATGGTGGGTGGAGATACAAGTTTAATATTTTCTTATATTCTCTGTAATATTATAAGACTAATTCTATAGTATGGTTTTAAATGTTTCAGCATATGTAAACATGTGAAAGCCAAACAACAAGTAAACACTGTGAAAAGGCACAAACAACAAAATGAGGGGCATCGCTTATTCTTACATACCAAACTACATTGTTGGTTGTTTATTGGCTAAAAGTAAATTGTGGTTTTCCCTGCAAGAAGTTCCTTGGTGATAGGAAGGGCTTTATGCTTCTCTTTCTCTCTGGTACTGGCTAATCCTTAAAGCCATTAGTGAGGGCTGTTCATCAGACTTTAATGGGCTGAGACTGACGATGTTTTCTGTGCTTTGGCTTGTTTGAGCTGTAGTCACTAACATTTTGGAAGTTATTCAAAACTATGCAGATTTACCTAATGAGACAAAACATCATCAAACCTAAGAGGGCAAAAATGTCCAGAGGCATACACAATGCCCAGAATCTAGAGCTGGAGCCATAAACAGATGTGTATTTACCAAACTAGGCTCACACTGACGTCACAGGAGGAATCTGTGTGTTTTAATGTCTGTGAAGTTCAAACTCCATCACGTTCTGAGTTGTTTTCATCAGATTAGTTCTAAAATGAAGAATCAGAGAATAATAAAGGCTGATTAGTTGCTGGTTTTAGGGATTCTGTGCCTCTACTACAAATGCAATGACAGAATCATCAATCAAATGGTGCCACTCGTCCCAGAGACAAACCACAATGGCATACTTGCATATCCGTGACATGCTTGGAAGAATATGTAGAAGTTTTCAAGTTGAAAGTTGTGGTGGATGGATATAAACAGTGTCATTTTTTAAAAGAAGAAATAAACAAGTTAAGAAAGAATGTGATGTATATAAAAAGAAAGAAAGAAACTGTATAATATAAAGTAGCTGGGTGCAAGAGAAAACAATATTTTTCCATTGCTTATGAGCAATCCAGTCTTTTTGTATGGTAAAGATTCTGTGATTCTGTGTGGCCTAATAACATATAATAGCTGCTGATTAATCTTCTAAATTCTACTTTCATGGTAAATAAAATAAAAATCAATAATGGTAACTTATACAAAATTTGTTTTTAGGACAATTTTCCTCTTGGCTATATAATTCTTAGAAAATAGTTCAGATCTATATACCTGTGTGGATAAGTACAGGTAAAGTATTAAAATTATTTGGTGCTATATTAGTACACATGGATAAAAAGTACTATGTTGATATATGATACTCACCTTTGGTGGTCTCTGTACTTCAATAGCATCCTCGTTATGGTCTTTTCACTGGTGTGACATTGAGACATAGTTTATATTCTGGCCACATCCTTCCCTGCAGTAGCCTTCTGTTTGGAAACCTCCCAGTGAGGCTCCATTTCCCCAGATCTACAGGAATCTCCAGCCAGAGCAGCTAACTACATGTGGTCCACACCATCACACACCAGGCCCAGCTATTGCCTCTGTCAATATGTTAATGTGACACTTTCACAGACCACTCACGGTTACGTCGGTCAGCAGATCCCACTATTTTCACAACGCTTTGAGCATGCAATACCTTTCCACTCATAAAACACCTGACTTACAATGACTTACTTTCCTGTCCAAACCAAAACATGTAGATCCAATCTTATCCACAAAGGGCCGGTGTGGTTGCAGGTTTTCATTCCAATCAATTGAGTGAAGCCCAAGATCAACCAGCAGAATTAGGTGTGGCTTCTGTTTGGCTGGAACAACAACCTGCACCCACCCCGGCCATTTGCAGATAAGATTGGACCCTCCTGATGTAGATTACTGATATAAATCCTTTAAATTTGGTGGCTTTGAGAGCATTCATCTTAATTAGTTTAAGTGTGTGCAATGTTGACTCATCACAGGAACCAATATTATAAGCCCACCACATAAAGCAATCATTTCTCATGTCCTTCCTTCGCTGCGTGCAGGTTGGCTCGTGTCATTCGCAGCTGGAGTTATTGGGGCTGAATCAGTCAATAACACCAATACAATCCCATGTTCCATGTTTCTGCTCTGATTGTCTGATGATTGCAGATGACTTTGGTCATCAGATCAGTTCATCGACTTTAGAATACATGTCCTCACATACAGAAGCAAGATCATGGTAATTAGGTTTTTGTATTTACCTAAATATATAAGATGAGCACAGCTGCGTTTTGCCTTTTCATTTGAGCATGGGGTCTTTGTGTGGAAGATTGCTGAGCAAAGCTAAGGTGAGCGAGACACAGCTGTGAAGCACTCTAAAGGCTCCGTCTGCCAGCCTGTGTTTACCTGACACTTGGACTGACAGCAGAGTGATTGGAAATATCCACCATTCACTGGCGCGAGCCCCTGAGTGCAGCGAAAGTGCCTTTGTAGTCTTGCTGTAATGGTTCAAGTTTGAATTGAAGGTTGAGGGAAAATGCTGCACTCTGGCCACTCTCAGGGAGGAGCTGACACAGTGGAAATGATGCAGGAACAGTCTCAGAGCAGGAGCGCACTGAACCTTTCTGAGCTGTTATCTCAATGCACTCTTACTAATGTTTTAGCATTTATAGGAGCAACAGCACCTCTGTGGACAACATCCTACCGCACATTTCCCCTTTTCGTTCTTTCAGAGCCCACACACGCACATTGAACAATAAGATATAGAAGCTAGATTATATGTGTATGGAATAATGTGGGAAAACATCTAAGATCACCATAAACATTAGGACAAATTACCCTTTACACTAAGAATGTCTATTTGTTTCCATATGTGTTGACTACACTGAACCTACAACCTAATCAGCTCTCCATGATGTAATATACTCTATACTCACTTTTACCTCATGTTCTGAAGAGCTTCTGACTATTTGCCACCAAAATAAAATCCATGTTTTCTTAAACATAAAAACTCTTCTCTATTTTTTCTTCTCCTTTTCCTCTAAGGAAAACTCTGCATAAGTCTGAAAGTATTTGTATTATATAGTTGAGTGCAAATGTTTGTATTGGATTCTGGGTGGGGAGAAAAGTATCTTACATTTACAGCATTCAGTAGACATCAATAGCTAGAGTGGGATACAGAAGTGCCTTGTGTCTCCATCAATAACATAGATAAAAGATAAATCAAGACAAAAAAAAACTGTTAGGAGGAGCTGGTATGACAAAAAAGTTCCTCTATTTTACTATTTAAAAAATCCATAAAGTTAAAAAGGAAATGTGAGTGCATCCTGTAACTGGTTAATAACACAAGGAAAAAATATCATAAGCCAAAAAGTTTTGATATGAATACCTCAGTCTGCAGACCCAGTTGTAAGTGTGTGATGCACAGCTCAGAAGATATAAAAGAGGCTGTAGGTGATCACAAAAATACATTCTGGACATGAGTTCTTACACAATATTCATTTCATTCAGAAAAGGAAATGCAAGGTTTGCAAACTGTTATTATTCTGGGTGCTTTTTTCACTGTTAATATCTTAACACACATAATTAGACTTTTTCTGTTACTTTTGATAATAGTTCTAGGCGTGTGGGCAAACTTTTGTATTCAACTGACAATTCTAAACTAATTACATCACCAGCAACTATAATTAGCAACACACTAATTCTACTGTGCTTAAAAGTAGGAGTATGAGTAGGATGGTTTGTCAGTCTTTCCACATTAACCTTTTAATCAGGTTAATATATTCCCATGATTATCTCAGTTGTCCAAAAGACTTTTTGCTGACTCTTGTCTGTACACGTTGGTCTCAAAAATCATTGTCTATCATTAGCATGAATCTAACTCTCACTTTCTCTCAGATAACCTGATGTCATTTGCCTTTTTTTTTTTTTCATTCCAATAACCCAAATAAAGCCAAACATAAGCATTCACTTTCTTGGATTTGTAGAAGGGGTGAGAGTGAAACACAATTATATTCAGATTGCACAACAGAACACAATTGTTCATAAGTCAATTATCACTTTCTTACTTACAATTATAGAAAGAAAAAATATTTAAAATACTAAACCAACACAGATGGTCCATTTAATATCTTGTATAAGCTCATGATTACAAGGAACTTCAAAATAAATTAATTCACTACTGTTGTACACTGCCCAGTAAGATACCATGCAACTGCACAAAGAATCCACACTAAAATAGCTCAGCAAGCACAGACAAGATAATGCATGTAAATTTCCAAGCAACTGCTTCATATCAGTTTTTTTAATAAGAACACAGCACTGACAGTTTCCGTTGCAAGGTTTATATTAATGTGCTTGGTTTAATAGTTATGGTTTCTATATTAACAACTTACACATGAACATACATAAACAGATTAGAAAAAGTGTAACTTGATAGGACGTTTTTGTGACATGTTTATTTAGCCTTTGAGGAAGGAGTCTCCAGTCTCAGTGTTTTATGACAGTCAGAGGTAAAGCTGTAACTGATTTTTTATTAATTTATTTATTTTTTCAGAAAGACTTCAGTACGCAGGGCTTTGCAGTTTCTCAGGAACATGCCAAGTAGCATTTTTGTCTCATTATCTTCAACAGAGAGAGAGAGAGAGAGAGAGAGAGAGAGAGAGAGACAGCTGAGGGAACGACTGTTTATAGCTGCTATAACATAAGTAACAACTCTAACTTGTTTCTCAGACGTTCCACAACGTTAAGTATAACTATACATTCTTTAATTAATAAAGATTGTAATCATTGGCAAACTTCTGTGGTATAAGAAGAATGAAACACTTTGGAGTAGTAATACATCACTCCATACTGTTGATTATTTTCCTATTACTGCATGCCCTGCTGTGTTTTATTCCTTACACAGGTGTGCTGTAGGTTCAGGAAACAGAAGAAAGAAAAAAAAAACAGGACAACCTGCAACACCACAACATGTGTTCATCGTTTTCCTGAAAAACTTTTTTTTTTTCTTCTTTTTTTCAATTTTGTTATTTGCACAGGTAATACAGGACAGCTTAAGTTTGTACTGTTCCGAAAAATTAGCACAAATGCAAAGGTTTTTCCGCATTTAATTTAAAGTTTAAATGTTCCCTGCCTAACTTTTTCCTTTTTGTTCTTTATTGTGAGTGTTCAGTGTTAAAACAGTGCACCTTAACACACCGGCCTCACCATGGCCAAACACAACACTGGGCTAGACGACGTTAGCTTGCTACTCATTTAATTATATAATACACACGCTGGGAGATAATAAATATTTAAATATCAAAGCTTTTGTGAGCCTGTAAGTCAATTCTCCAATCCAAATACTAAACGAGATGTTGTACAACAACGTAAAAAGATAAACAGTAACTTCACTTCGTCAACATCGGTTAACATTTGCTACGTTTTCCATCAACCAGACTAGGAACAGGAAGTTGCGCGATTCAAACTGATTGATAGGGCGTACGACCAATCAGAACCCAAAGTCTGAAGTGAGGCAGCCAATAGCGGGAGAGAAGAACGGCGGGACATCCTGTTCGTGACGCAAATTTTCACAGTCAACATCGGAAGCTCCACCTTTTGTGTTTCCCGCACCGTCAATCAAAATAGAAAAAATAGACTCGATTCAGCGATCGCAGCCCGCCTCCGAATAATATAATCATGCTTGGCGTGTAATTAAATCGAGATTTTTTTTCTATTAAAGTAATTCACGTAATGACTGGTATGTAAGACTCAATACATTTGCATTAGACGCATTCCGCAGCCCTGTCTTAGCTAAGCTAATGCTAATGCTGGCTAAGTGTGTAGGTTTGGTTTGCTAATCTCTTTGCAGTTGTGCTAACTGTTAACATTAGCCAGTTAGCTTAGCCACTTCTGAATTTTCCGATTTGTGTGCAGATAGCAGCTCTGTTTGTGCTCAGTTTGTTGAAGTATTCTTTGTTGTGGTCGGAGAGTTGAGCTGGCAGTACGTCCGACTGAGCTGTTCTGCTTCGTGTCCGTGCACCGTGCCTGTGTACAGCGCCCAAACAGCCGGGGAGACAAGAGGAAATGGCTGCCTTAGACGTGGACAGCAGTCAAAGCGAGTTTCTGCAGCAAGATGGTAGCAGGGGAGACCAGGTACTCTTTTCCGTTTCGTCTTTCTCCTTCTTCTGGTAGGGCTTTTTGTTGTCGTAGCTGGACGCATGGTGCTTTTGTGAAGTTCACACGTTTTTAAATTTGTTGTTAAAAAAAAGTGGTACTTCCTGTGTGGCTCCGGACTAACGGCCACCCCCTTTTCTCCTGTTTGAACCCGCCCATTGTGGGTAGGCCAGTCCGCCGTCGCCGCTCGCTCTGCTGGCGGCCACCTGCAGCGAGCTCGCCTCGCCCTCCTCCCGGGGGGAGAACAGAGCTGCCGCTGCCGGGGTAAGTCCCTCACACACCGCCTCCCGACCCCTCATCCTGCCCGCCTGCCATCTAACCCCGTCTGTAACTCCCTCCAACTGGGGGAAAAGGCAAAATCCACCATGTTCCGTCTGACCTAAGTGGGCTCTGGATGTTAATTTTTATGGTAAAATAATGAAAACGTGCCTCGTGACTATCTTGTAGCTAATTCCCTTTTTGCATTCTGTTTTCATTTTGGTTTGTAATCAGCTAATCAAGTCGCTCTGTGACCTTTCCAGTGCAATGTTTTGATTGCCACAAAACCACCGTGTGAACCAAAAAACCACCATGTTTATTTGCATTACAGTGATTGTTTATTTAATTCTAAACCCTGCATAACATCTGCACCCAAACAAAAACTTTTACCCGACGCCATCTTTACATTAACAGTGGTCGCCTGGGATGTGACGGTTAGGATGCTTCTTTATATGATAAGCTAATGTTCATGCTAGCACGCTGCACATGACAGTTCATTTTCTGTGTACGTGTGCGACACAGAGCCGTGATTTCACTAGCAGCAAGCGATATACTCTTAATTCCATGCAAATTAGGTATGACAGGGGAAAGTGACAGATTCAACCGATTGGCTAGAGTCCTGTGGCGCATGTGGTCCGACGTTTCGTCAGTTCCCCACTCAGTTTTAGTTCCTACCTGCACTTAGTTCCCATTTAGTGTTTGACATGCCAAAATTGAAGAACTAATCCCAATTTCATCTTATCCTGTCCTGTACGACCTCTCATTAAACATGTATAGAGACTTTATGAATAAAAATAAACCTTGGAAGGAAGTAAAGATAGTTGCTGCCTCTGATGAGTTTATGTACCTCATCTGCCAACCTAGCTAGTACACAGCATAGAATGTATCATGTAAACCAAAGCGCAATTTGTTTTTGCATGGATTAGTGCATTATTTAATATGTTATCTTTAGATGTTTTATATAGCTATTAGTTTTTCTCACTGGAAGTAAATAAAAAAAAAAATTGGAAAAAAACAGCTGAACAGTGCACATGCGCAACTGACAACAGTAGCAGTCCCATAAGTGACGAACTACAGCTTGGCGCTTGCTAGTGTGAATGTAGGGTTATGTGTTATGTTGGTATTGTGTTTGTCAAACTGATACATTCTCTAAAGAATCTCTAAGTGTTCTCTCTAAAGAATGAATTTGCCAAATTATCTTGTTAAGCTCAATAACATTATTAAGTCTGTTATTTCGGTAATGAGTTTCTCAGGTTGCATATTAATCTTCTTTTCCTCAGGCTGCAGATTCTGGATCAGTGCAGCTAACAAGCTCATCAGAAAGATGGGATGGAGTCAAGGATGACTCAAGCATTGTGCAGCTGCCCAGTGGGGGCATAGTCACCTCCAATGGGCAGTATGTTCTTCCCATTCAGGGCCTTCAGGGCCTCCAGAGCCAGCCCATTTTATTAACATCAGGGACAGACTCCTCCGCCAATGCAGTGCCTAACATCCAGTACCAGGTTATCCCGCAGATCCAGACAACTGATGGGCAGCTGGGATTCTCCGCTTCAACGGTAGAGGGTGCCTCCCTGGCTCAGGATGCCTCAGGGCAGATCCAGATTCTTCCTGATGGCTCTCAGGCCATCAGTGTAGCCGGGACTGCCTCGGCTGGCATTCTCAGCAACAGCCCGAACCTCATGGCCCAGACTGGCCAAGTGCAGCAGATCCAGGGAGTCACTCTGGGAAGCTCAGCCTTTAACAGTCAGGGGCAGGTGGTTGCTAACGTGCCTGTGGGTTTGCCTGGGAATATTACCTTTGTGCCCATTAACAGTGTAGATCTGGACTCACTAGGGCTCTCCGGGGCACAGACAATAGCCACGGGGCTGACCGCTGATGGACAGCTAATCATGACCAATCAGACGGTGGAAAACACAGAAGGCTCAGAGAAAACAGGAGAACAGCTATCACAGCAAACACTAGTGGTCAACAACACTAATGCAGCAGCAGAGATGTTTGTGCCTACCACATCTTCCTCATCATCATCGTCATCTTCGTCCTCGCAGTTGCCTGCCAGCACAATCGATGGCACGGGTGTGCTGACGCAGGGCACGCCTGAGCAGACTGAAGGATTCCTTGCTCAGAGCCAGGTGCAGGTGTCCACAGGGCAGCAGGTGATCCAGCTGCAGCAGGTGCCACTCCAGAGCAGCGACGGGCAGCTGGGCCAGCAACAGATAGCCACCCAGGGGCAGCAGCCTCTCCAGAACGTCCAGCTCATCAACCCAGGGACCTTCCTCATTCAGGCGCAGACCGTCACACCATCAGGCCAGATACAGTGGCAGACCTTCCAGGTAGGTACTTGGAGTGGGCGTGTGACTGTGTACTGTGAAAAGGAAATGTGAAATAGTTGAGATGTTATTTTGGTTGGCATGTCCCCAAAAAAATGTTACAAGATATTTAAAACAAGTCAGCCTGCTTTTTCAAGACCACACATGCCAAGTGCATATCAAGTATCACTGCTTTTATTTATATAAATTGCTGAAGGCTAAGAGCAATTCTCTCAGCAAGTTTGCTCTTGAAAAAAAATTGTAGCAGTTAACCTTCCCAAAAGATTACAAGACACCATTGTAGTTTTAGGTGATATACTTACAAACAGCGATTATCCTATGAAAGTGGATACATAAGTGACCACTAAGATCTTAAAAACAGTTGTGGCTGTATTATGTAGTATGCCAAATTATTTGTTGCCTTTGTTTATTTTTGTCTTTATTATTCTGGTTTAATGTTTAAAATGAAAAGATGCCATTTTGTATTCTCATTCCTTGCTACTAAAAATACTAGTTACTTAAAATTTTATTATAACACGTTCTTAATTTTAGCTGCTAACATTGAAAAATAACTTTATTATCTCTTTGCACTATTTGTCCAGGTTCAGGGTATTCAGAACCTCCAGAACCTGCAGCTCCAGACAGCCCCAGCCCAACAGATAACGTTAGCCCCAGTACAGACCCTCTCTATAGGGCAGGGTGCCCTAAGTACCACTCCTGTCAGCATCAGCTCTGGGCAGATTCCCAATCTGCAGACGGTCACAGTTAATTCGGTGGATCATGCGGGGCTCCAGCTCCAGGCTGACGACACAGACAGCCCTGGAGGTAATGCTGTTGCTGCATCATAAATGTCAGGATGTCTTTATGCAACATGTCTGAAATTGTTTAAGATGTTTATAACAGGACTGACAGACCTGTGAGCTTATACAAAGGAATAGTCTTTTGTGGTTGGCTTAAATTTATGTGCAGGCAGGCTATTGACAAGATATTTATATAAAAGCTGATGTATATGTGTGTGGTGTATTCTTTTATTTAACGATGGAATTAAATGTGGACAACTGAAGTAGATGACCCAATTTGACTACTCGTGGAATTGCTAGTTCCGTAGTGGCAGAAAAAAGATTTTTCTTTCTCTGATTAGATATTCGGATAAAGGAGGAGCCAGACTCAGAAGAGTGGTCTCTTGCTGGTGACTCCACTCTGAATACTAATGACCTGTCTCACCTGCGTGTGCGCTTAGTAGAAGACGAGATGGAGGGTCTGGGCCAGGAGGGCAAACGGCTGCGCAGGGTCGCCTGCACCTGCCCCAACTGCAAAGAGGGAGGAGGAAGGTAACATACACAAACCATATTAAACCTATTATCTGTAGACATGGCTAAAGCACTGTTGATGGAACAGGGGGCGCATTATGTAAAGCCGAATTGTGACGTTTCGTATAAACTCCTAGTTTTATGTGTGTTAGAATCCTGACCATCAAATCTAATCTCTCATGCCAAATTCCAGTTCCTTCAGGGCTTAAATTTTGCAATCCATTATAGGACATGTACACCTCTGAAGTGCTAAATTACAATTATTACTATATTCCACTACCACAGCTACACCCTCGCTACATGCTCTTTGACAGGGCTTTTAGTGTGTGATAAACCATTGTACCACAGTGAAATGCACCACACTTTTGGTTTTGTATATTGTAATGGGTTGTTCCTCAAAAACATGCAATTACCCCTGCACTAGATTTGCCTTTAACAGTGAATAAGTGATTAAAAGCTCAGTCATGGATTTGTCCGTTTATTTTGATAGCATGAATCTGTTGATTGTTGATAACCCACTGGTTACAGCAATTAAAAAAGAAACAAGCAATTTAAAGTCAATTTAATTAAAAACGTAGCTGTTTAGTCTTACGTTCAGATCACATCTTGTTCATTATGTGATATTTCGAGTGAGCCCACCAAGTGAGTTCACCAGTGCTGGTGTTCTGAGTTTATTAAGTCCCTTACTGTGACATTGTAGCTTTAGGGTTTTTTTTTTTGGTGTGTGTGTGTGTCAACTTGACAAAACTAAGACCAACTTTATCATCTTATGTTAATCTTACTAACACTTCCCATGTATAGTGAGTAAATGTCTGTGTATAATGTGTATATGGCACTTCTTTCTTTATAACGTTGTGTGCATGCTTTGTGCTGTAGGGGTGCCAACATGGGGAAGAAGAAGCAGCATGTATGTCATATAGCAGGCTGTGGGAAGGTGTACGGGAAGACATCTCACCTTCGAGCTCACTTGCGCTGGCACTCAGGAGAGAGGCCTTTTGTCTGCAACTGGATGTTCTGCGGCAAGAGATTCACACGCAGCGATGAGCTGCAGCGACATCGGAGAACACATACAGGTACCCATGTCATATCCTGTTCTTTCCTTCTCCCTTACTTACTTTCTGCAAACTATAAAAATTGTGAACAGCTTCTAGAGCTTGTTTGTTATGTAGGCCTAACTTGCTGTACAGTGTAGCACAGATAGATATGGTGGTTGCTCTGTGGTGGTGTCTGATAACATTATCAGCTCAGGACCTACTACTCATCTTCACCAATGTGCACCAGGCACCAGTAAAATTCATGTAACAGCTTACTGGATCAGCTACTGAACAGTAGGTTGTGAGTTCAAATGCTGGCTCAGCTCAGTTGTATATCACTTTAGATATAAGCATTTGCCAAATGAATAAACATAAATGTAAAACAGTCTTAGTAGATTTATCACAAATTACGTTTGTGTACATTTTAAGAAAAGTGTTAGCACAGACAGCGCTAATAGCGTTAAATCATATGGTAAATTTTTCCCAGAAATTACATTTAACCTTTACCCTGACCGAGGCTACTCTAATTTTGAAATATTTAATTAATTGACAAAATATGAAATCTAAATCTTCACCTTTACCTTATTCTGCTTATAAGGGGTTATTATTCAAATGTGTCTAACAGTAATTTTGGTTATTTAATCAAGCCACAGTTCTTGAGTTATTGAGGTTTGGATTAAACTCATTCAAGTCAAGGGACCAGTCATACAAACTAATACCTAGAGCTCAATGATAATCAATTTGATCATGGTGGGTTGTGATTTTTACCACTGTAACTACTTTAAAAAATCGTGGACCCTCTGGCTATGCCTCACAGGTCCCTGGGGGTCCCCAGATCCTGTTTTAAGAACCACTGCCATAGACAAATTCTCTTAACCAGCACCTGAACATGAAGTAGTAAAGCTAGAGCATGTTGGCTCTGATTCATTTTTTTTTCCCAATTTATATATTAATAGCTGTTTTACATTATTTGCTTAAATTATACATACCGTTTACTTCTGTGACAGGCGAAAAGAAGTTTGTGTGTCCTGAGTGCTCAAAGCGCTTCATGCGAAGCGACCACCTGGCCAAGCACATAAAGACGCATCAGAAGAAGGGCAGCGGTGGCGCAGTGGTGGCAAGCATGGAGACCTCTGCCTCCTCTGACAGCATCATCACCTCAGGAGCTACCACACTCATCCTCACCAACATCCAGCCAGGTGCCGTGCAGGGCCTTGCTACCGTTAACGCTACTGTTAACACGTCCAACTCGCAGGAGCTGCTCACTACAGCAGAGATCCCGCTGCAGCTAGTCACCGTCGCAGCCAGTGAAGCTGCAGAGTGACGCATACACACAGGAGCTGAGCAACTAACAGAGAGGACTTTCTCAATTGTCAGGAAAGAAACTGCTTCACAAGGATTCAAGTAAACTTTTTATCAGACTGCCAAGGTTATGTTGCTTTGGGCATAGTGTCATTATTATCTTCTCCTATCTCTTCCTCCTGGATATCAGTTTGACCACAAGACTCCTCTCCCTCAAATTTATCCTGCTTTTTATACCCCCACAGATTATTCTCATTTACGTAAATATATCCATTTACGTAAATGCACATATATAAAAATATATTTTACAAATATAGAATATCAATTTATGTTTGTCTGCAGTTTTTTTATGGCAAGAATGGAACAGAAGAAAATCGTCGAAAGTGGTTTCCATATAAAAAACACTGAAATGCCTTATTTTGTATCATATTCATGTTGTGTACAAAAGTAGAGTTGCTGACAAGCTTTAAAGCAACTGTATTTGTTTGAATGGGAGTAACCTTTATAAAGGAACCTAGGTCTGGTCAACGGGAGTGATGTTAATCTAATGTGGTGGCTAGTTTAGGGTATGTTGTGGCGTTAGTTGGCCGCACTATAAGGGAGGATGTTCAGGCTAGAACATTAGAATGAAGTGTGCCACTCTGGTGCTGGGCGTTATGAAGTTCTTCATGTCCAAATGTGTCTTTAATGTACGTGTTTCTGATGCTTTTCTCTGAAAACATGCATATATAATTTTTTTTTTTCAATGTGGTCCTTTTATTTTATTTAGTAGAAATCAAGGCTCTGCGAAGCTCTTTCTCTTTAAACTGAAGCGTTGTGAAGAAAATTATAAAAATGAAAAACAATCAGTGTAATTAAAAACCTTTTTTTTTTTCCTTCTTCTTCAACCTCTTACAGTTGATCACATGTTATGCATTTGTTAAGTCTTTTTGAGCAAGACAATATTTATATGAGGCTTTGCATAGTAAACTGGTTTTGTGGTGTCTACATCTCTTAAATAGCTTTTTTTTTTTTTTTTTTTTTTTTTTTTTAATTTTTTAAATATGTATAATAATTCCAGTATGTCATTTTTCTAAGGCTGAACTATCTAAGCTGAATCATTATCAGAATCATTTGATATGTAATGGGCAGATTTGTGGTCTAGAAATTGGTGACATGTCAGTGTCGCATGAAGAGGATGTGATTTGTCTGGATGTGCCTGGAGTTTTTTCTCTCTGGGTTGTGTGTGTGTAGAGCTGTACCACATGGTGATCCATTAGGAATAAGGAGTACTCGATTACAGGTGTGCTGTGCCACTGGTGTTAAAGCTGTTTGGACCAAATTCAATCAAATCACTTTTAAACTGCTCAAGAGACAAGGACCGATTCTACAAACCACCATGTAACAACAAAAAACGTCCAGTTTAGTTTTAGGCCAGCCAGTTCTGTACAGGAAACACAGAATTTGAACCTGTATCGAGATTTTTAGCTTCGCGATGGTTCTGATGGGTTCTGCAGTAATTCGATTGACTTTGTTCTGATCTGCCATAGCCATGTTAGGAGGAGGCTGGGGTACTCCTGATTTGAGATCCTGCGCAGAGAGGAAAAAAATGTCCATTTTCATGTGCAAATACACTTGTTTATTACTGGTATATACTCACAGTTTGATAATGAACTTTTTTATAAAGAGAGCATAACTCTTTTATATACTTCACAGGTTGCTGAAGGACATATTTCTTGCCCTCAGTATGCAGTTTGTTCTTCAAGCGATGGTGTAGGAATATTTCCCTCTTTATCTCCAGGATTGTTTTGCACTTTCATATGATGGATTATTCCATGTAATCCAGACATGAATTATGAGTTCAGTTGCCAGTCTGTTTTAGGAGTTTCAGCTATTAAGGACAAGAAATTTAAACATGCTAATGATGATCCATGCTAAACTACCCAACCTTGCTGAAACGGATAACGTCATTAGTTAAGTGTAATTGATGAAACACTATTTTGTTTTCTGAATTTTTTTTTTTTTTTCCTATTTCCTTCCTACTATTTGCATTTTTAATATGTTGCCCTAGTTTGTGAGGTCAAATATAATTTTGTTCACTATAAATAGCATTGTAACGTCTCTTGTATTGTTATTTGGTCTTTTTTTCTGAAAAAGCTTCAAACTATTGTACAATGCCCACTTTTGAGGGCAGCTTTTTATTTCACACTAAAATGACTAAAAAGAAGTCTCTGGTTGTCAGGTCTCCTATTTTCTCTCTTATCTGAATTTGTAGTTTATATAATGTTTTTTCATTAAATAGCAGGTTTTATTACTGAACATGCAATGTTCATCGTCTCACACACTGTAGGATCTTGTGTAGAGTGTTTTTTTGTTGTTGTTTTTTTTTTTTTTTTTTTAAACCTCTGCATTGTGCTGAATGATGCTACACTGTTCCTGTGTGTTGTGGAATTAGTTGTACGTCTCAATCTGTCCCTATAGTGTGTGTGTGTGTGTGTGTGTGTGTGTGTGTGTGTGTGTGTGTGTGTGTGTGTGAGCGCGTGCGTGTGTGTGTGTGTGTAAAAGAAAAAAAAAAAGAAAAAGAAAAAACCCTGGGTGTAGTCCAGCAGATGTCACTACATCCACAGCTGCAGTGGAGGAGGCCAGTTGACCCTTTGACCATATTGTACCCTCCGGTGACCTGAGCTGATGGTGTAATCGTCTTTTATAAAAGGTGAGAATATTATTGATATGATGAAGAACATGGTTAGGAAATGACTATGGTTAGAATGTTGGTGGAGGAGATTGATCCTACATTAAAACTACATTCTGATTTACTTCAAGATTATACATACATTCTTTTCTGGATAATATTTTATCATGAACAAAATTAACAATGAACTTGACTCTCTTGATGAGTTATTTTAATGAATAATTAATCTAATATTACAGATGATTTCCCTGGAAATACTTGAGAATAGTTTTTTTGTCTCAAGGGCTTGATATCTGTGTCTTCGTTCTTGATAAAGATTTCATTTTGCATCTGCTCATATTTCAAATTATGGTGAGTTTCTGAAGCCGTCACTAATATTCTGTCGCTCAGTGGGTGGTGTGTTCTGTATACTCTGAAAAAAAAAAAAAAAAAGAAGAAAAAACAGAAACCAACCACTCCAGTATGAACAAAGCAGCACAAATGGTCCGTGTTATCTTTTCCGTGGTGTGAAGGTTTGCTTGATTGAAAGTATGTCTACTAAAATCTTTTATCTGTCACATCAAAGTGAAAAGCACATGTTCCTGTATTAAAGTCAATTTGCCATAGATGAGATCCAGAGAAAAGCAGGTCTATGAACATTGAGAAAAGGACACGTCCATTTTCTGCCACCTTTCATTTGCATAATTTAATGAATTCAATTCATTGTAATGCAATATGGAGTGCACAACGAACATGGAATGACAGTTTGAGTTAATGAAATGTGTTAACGGTATCATCATTTACTTGTATGTTAATTAGTCCAATTAATTTCCAGTGCACGGTAATCTGAATATTGTAATAGCGCTGTGCAGGCCTGCCGGAAGGAGGGGGGGGGGGTTGCAGCGAGGGGCAGAGATGAAGAAAAGGGCGATTCAGGGTTCATGAATCATAGCCTTACCTTTCCACTGCATGAGCACAACCATTACTGCAAAGTCTTCAAGAGTTTCTGTTAACTACGCTCTCTTCTATGGATTCAAGAATCAACTGTGCTGAATATACACCAGCTCACGTGGCCTTCACCTGCATTCTGACTGATAAGGCTCTTACATCCACGCTCAGATAGGTGAGTTTTGTGTTGCGAGTTCTTTTTTGCCTTGTGTGTTGTACAGTGCTTGCCTTTTCTTTTCTGATAGAGGGATGAGAGGCAGAATGCTGTATACCTCAATAAAGGCAGCACCCATGGTGCGAGGAGATCGATTTCGGCCCTGCATGGAGCCCTGACCACACGGCCATACTGATAAAGTGGAATTGCACTGGTGTGGATGGAGGAGTACAGGGAAGAATTTCTGCTGGACTGGCCAGATAAAGGCTAGGAAGTGAGGTAGGTAGGGCAAAGTGGTGGAAAACATCCTCAACAGGTGAGGTATATAGGATTCTGTAAATCTGCTATATTTGTCTACTTGAAAACAGCAACAAATAGTGTGTTGCTTATTGACAGCACAATATACTGAGTGATTGCCATATAGAAGAAGAAATCTGATGGAATGTTACTGAAGAGGTTTGTTCCTGTCCAATTATTTGGGCCTGAGGTTTCTTTCTTGCTGGTGTGCCTGATCAAATCTTTCACATATAAATACTGTATTTCCATTAGGACACAACAAGCCCTTTCTTGAGTCTTGTTAAGGTGTTAACACTGGTGTTGTACAGTGTTTGTATAATACAGAAGAAAGCTGCTCGAGAGATCTGAGCACAGGCCAGTGGAAGAAAATGGCAGGTTTTAATTTAAAAGTGAAAAAGGATTCAGCACGCCCAGTTTTAGGTGTGATTTGGGATGAAGGGCTATAATTCCAATGGCCCACTTATATCTTTGAGACGTTATGGGGTTTGTGGTGGTAAATGGCTTTTGCATATTCCTCATTCGCTGGCCCACTCTTCCTGAATTGCAGAGTAATTGCACAGTCTCGTACTTTTTTCATTTCAATACACGTGCAATATAAATAAGATAACTAGCAAGATTTCGCGAGCCGAGCAGAAAAATCATGGTATAATAGCAAAAAGGCGTTTTTGGCTGCTGTTTTTATGACACAGTTTGCTGTTTCTCAGAAAGAGGGGCTTTGCCACATGTTTGTAATGGGAGCAGTTGAGGGGGGAAAAGGGTTTTATTTTATTATCTTTTGTATTTGGCCCAATTTAAAAACCTCATGTATTTTGCCTTTAATCTAATGGCATCACTCTTTCAGTCCTTCTGCAATTTACAAAGATGACCAGCATTCAATCAGACTGAAAGAGCCAACTGCTTTGCTGAGTCTAAAGAATCATTGCTGTATTTATCCATCATTTGAACAGGATCTTATACAGAAACATTCACAATTGCAATTCAAACTACATTGCTTTGACAGGCCTAGATTTTCACATGCTATTCTAATCTATTCACTCAAGGTCTATGGTATGTATATAGACATGATGTAATTAAACAAAAGAAAAATAGCTTAACTTGTGTTTTGTTTGTGTGTGAATCACAATAAATTAAATAAATGTAATAAATTTCCATGAAACAGTTCAATTTCACTTGTTTAATGAATCATATTAAGTTTGAACAGGAATGTGTCAAAATGTGCAGTAATTTAAAATGAAATGATGTCTTAGGTTTTATAATCATTTCTCTGAATTTTAGTTTATCTGTACTCTTTTTAATGTTTTTGTTTTTTGTAATTTTTGCGACTGGAAAATAATTTTTTTCTATAATTCTAACAAAATGAATGTAGTTTTTTAGGTGTAGTTTAATATTGATTATATGTGTTTATTCTTAATTTATTGTTTAATGTAGTTTGTATTTATTGTTAGTTTAATACTGTTTAACTGGAAATATCCTGTTCAGATCAAATTATCATGATGGATCAGTGCATCCATGAGGCACGATTTTATTATTCTACCTTTTTTTGGCACTCAAAGTGCTTGAGTTCTAGAAGTTCCACTGTCAGTTTGACACATTGATGGCACTGGAGCTGAAAGTTTCTCAGCTGTGCTCCTCCGTCTCCTCTATCTGTCTTTAGAAAGTGAAAGCTCTTGGCGTGCCTCCTACCCACTCGCTATGCATTCACAGCACACTCCTGCCCTTGATCAACTGCAGAACACACACACAAACACAAACGCAATGAAGCAGATCATTTTCCATGGGTAAAGACAACTCAGCATGGATCAACTCAATAATCTGATATTCCCCCACTGCTGAATATGGCCAATTTTGCAGCAGGTCAGTGATTTTTTTCCCCCCTATTTTTTCCAAAGTAGAGACAATTTAGTGACCTCCTCTACACTGCCAGCAGGACTCAAGGAGGTGTGTGTGTGTGTTTGTGTGTGTTTGAAAATAGTGAAGCAGAGATATTGGAGGGTGAGAAAATAGATTTCGATAGAAGAGGATAGTGACATTGTGGTCAGGGCATTAGTTTCAGGGTGGTGTGCTACCTGAATGAGATAAGGGGGATGTTTATGCAGATAATTCCCTCCAAACACAGAACACATTGCTTTGGATTGTTTTTGTCCAAAAGTTTTCACCCATTATTTGTCATCTGCATTTAACTGAGGTGGCTTAGTGGATGCAAGATGGAGAGATGTGGTATTTGAAACAGGAGGAGCAGAAAAATAGAAAACACCTCGAGCTGCAATTGTTTGATGTGTTTTCTCTGGCCAATAGAGAGGTGTGTGATGCTCACAGGGTCTAATTAGGTGCTTTCTTGTTTCAGGGGAAATTATAGGTTTGCATCTCTCTGCTCTTCCAAGGAGAAAAATTTAAATAATTTTATTCGTTGTCATTTTTGTTTGTTTAAGAGTTTTAAAATGACATTTTCACTGGCATATTTAGGCTTTTTCAGATGTGTGGTTCTGGTTCTTGTTGAACATCCATTCAAGATGAACAGAAGAATTACAAATAGTGTCTTTAGGTTTTTTTTATTTAGATATATTTTAGAAATGCATTTTTTGTGTATGTAGAACTCATCAGTTGTTTAAACGTTTCTGTATTATACACTCTATCATATCCTGCTATCTGAGTCTCACGGTTTATAAAGCTCATTTCACTTTTCAGAATTATATACAGTCAGTGCATTTTCCTGTCGACTTACAGCTCAATAATGCGTTTGCATTTACATTTGCCTACCTAAAACCTCTGCATTACTTCCACCCTTCCTCACTGCAATCCTTTGAGCTGCCATTCACTGTGAGAGTTCAGACTCTAGTACTGAGGAGAGAGGTATTGTCTGTTTTGCAGAAATGTACGTTAAACGGCGTGTGCCGCTAAATCGGGGGACAGCAACAGCAGGTCCTCTTGGTGACAGTTGCCCACCCTCCCAACCCTCTGGAATGGCAGGTGTCTGATGGCTCTCCATCTCTCCTATCATGCCTTTGTCAGGTCTGACACAGGTAATATGCAGTGGGGTGCCATGCCATCCACAGCACAGGTGATGTACATATCATTTTCCTGGCTGACTGATTGAAGACTGTAATCTGGGTAGGACTGTCTCTCTGATTACAGCCATCCGTCTGCGGCAGGAAAAACACAGAGGCAGTGCTGCAGCTGGGTTCGGTGCTGTGCGTAACGCCGCCGATGTGTTCTCTCTCTCCACATCCCTGAGAGTGCACTGCCCTGAAGGCTGTCGCAATCTCCATCCCATTTGTGCTCTGCTTATGTGTGTTGATGAGACACATCGTGCGCTCAGTGGTCAAACAGTGGCTGTCTGCAAGCATCTAACTCATACATCCATCTAACTTCCAAGGTCACTGCACTCCCTGGTGGGAAAACACAAAATCCTCCACAAAAGGAGAGGAACCTTCTCGTAATGCCTCGTTTTTGGAGTTGTGTTTCACTATTTTCTCTGACTAGCCATGATTACAGGCTAGGCCTCTTTACAGGAGTGACCCCTGCTGCAGTCTACACCCGAGCTCACAGATTGCTGCAAAGGCCAGTGAGTAAGTGGCTGGAAGAATGGGTGTTTTACATGAAGGAACACTTTTCTTTTGAAAGCCTGTCACATACACGCAATTGTCCCTCCTCACACATATGCACACTCTTTGAAAGAGTGCCTTGAATCTATTTTGTCAGGGATGTTTCCCACAAAGGCACACTGCCATCCCTGTAACCTTGTCTTTCACATTAGTCTCGTCTGTAAATGAGGGAAATTTCAGTTTTGACAGTAGGTCTCTGCTCAGCAGACGATATGTAACACATTAGCGCATGTGCCGTAGCACATTAGTATGGTTTCCCGTGGGAGAGGTGATGTGTTCAGGGCGATTGCTCCTGACACGCGTTACTGCACTTACACTGCGTTAGAACTGCCATCATTACCACTTCCTGCCCGTTCTCATGGCAACTCATGGTCATGCGGAGCAGCATTAGCAGGTATCGCCATGGTGAAATAAATACCATCAGACTCTGCTGAAAGAAGCTCTCTCCTCATTATCTAATTGGGTGCCTTTAAGTCAGTAAGACGGCTTAGTGATACAGAAAGTTGAGGGCCGAGTTGTTATCATTTAATATACTTATTTACTTATTTATTTATTTTAATGAAATTCCTGTTAGAGCCAGTGTCAGTGATTATTTGGGTTATTTAGGCCAAGATGGATGTTAACACTATTGAACTGAGTAAAATTATGTGTTTGGCCTTGCATTATTTTTGTGTCTTTGATTGGTTTTTAAAACTTGTCTTTCATTTTTATTTTTTTTGAACCCACCAGGACCAATGATACAGCATGTTCCTCTTTGTTTTAGTTGACAGACATCTATCAAGTTATCATACAAATATCTGGCACATATATTTGACAAAGTATCTGCTGAAACTATTTATTCTTGTAAAGTAAGCATCAAATTAGTTTTTGACTCATGTTGTCCCGTCCACCCCTTCTTCTCCACCCCACCAAACCCCCCCTTCAGATTTTCTCGTCAAATTGTCTCCTCCACCCACTCTTGTCTCTCTCCTTGTTTTTGCCGTCCAAATGAGCGGCTTGGGAAATAAAGGAGAGGAACTTTACATTGTGCTGGAAAAGGAAGGAAAATTACGGGCAGTGTCAGATAATTGAGCTTGTCTTAAGAGACGCGCTAATAACAGGCGGAGACACGGAAGACGTGTCAGTCGGCGCGCGCGCTGACAGTCTCTCTCGGTCGCTGATGAGCTGTTTAGAGCGAAATTGTTCCACACAAACAGCGTCGTCATTACGAGCTGGCAAGGCGCTCGCATGTGTGTGTACCCAATTCGGCTCGAACTGACAGAATCCAATTGACCGGGGGGACACATTCATGCACTTTTATTTTCTTTATCTTCGCCAACAATGCATATAATTACTGCGGCAAGTAAAACTGAAAATAGAATTTCGCAGCGTGCGGCGCGCGGCAAAAACAATGCGCGCGCTGTCAGCGCAAACCTCCGCGCGCCTGATGAAGCGGCCCGCTCGGTATTTACTCGCAGTTGGGGGGGAAATGTTTCAGACTGAGCCAGCCTCCCACTCTCTCTCTCTCTCTCTCTCTCTCTGCTGCTGCTGCTGCTCTCACCTTCCTATCACTAGCCAGCAGCACATGCTAGCATTTGCTCACTCGCCCCTGCGCTCACGAGACTGACAAGAGCGGTAATGAAGAAGTAACGTTGTTAAGACGCAGCGTCCAAACTGCTCCTTTTCCATTTGCTCTGCTTTGTGTGCGCGTGCGTGCGTGTGTGTGTGTGTGTGTGTGTGTGTGCGCGTGCGCGCTTTCTGTCAGGGCGACAGTTGTTCCTCTGAAAAGTTATTATTTTCTTCTCGAAGGTGAAACCACAATTGGTTTCAGAGTGAGCTCTCTGTCCACTCACTGCTGATCCTTTAGGGGCATGACCTTTGACCTGAATTCCCTACTGTTGGGGGGAAATTGGGAGAAATTTTGTTGTGCTTTCTGATGGGAATTCAATTTCAGTTTAATTTTCTTTCTATAGCACTTTTGTCATTGTCACAAAGCAGCTTTACAGAAATCTGGTTCTAGATTTAGTTCCCTAATGAGCAAACCAGAGACGACAGTGAAAAGGAAAAACTCCCTAAAGACGACCCGATGAAGAAACCTTGAGAGGAACGAGACTCAAAAGGGAACTCATCTGCTCCTCGATGACGCCGATTAGAAGGATTATAAACTGTTACTCTTCTACAATTATATACTGTATAGTGTACTGAGATTGTTGAAAAGATGTTCAGTATGAGGTTCTTTATGAAGACAGTAGAAGATTAAAGGTGCTACAGTATCCAAAAAAGTCTACAGTATCCAAGAGAATTTATCCACTGAAGAATGGGTGAGTCTTTGGTGTAGACTGTTATACGAGTGCAATCTTTAGGGTATCCATATGGGATCACACACAGCAAACTGCCAGCCTGCTGTATTCCCTTACACATCATCTCATTAGAGTGGTTTTCAAGAGTCCACTCACTATTCACTCAGTTACAGAGCCAGGAATTTTTCAGTGTGCAATTCCGTGAATTGTTGTACATTTTCTGGGAAAAAAGGGTACTAAACTGTACCTTTCCTTGCGGCTGGGGTGGTCCCCTCAAAAATCTCTTTTGTACCGTTAGTGTGTATCTTTTACCTCGATAAGTGTATGTTTAAGTTTTTACACTAAAAACATATTTAATTTGTACCTTTAAAATGATCTATATATTCTGAATAACTTAAAGGTACACTATATCCACATTTCCAGGTGAATGGCACAAACTAAAGGTAAGAAAGATGTAACCTTAAGCGTACCACCCCACTTTAGTACTGTTGTTTCTGAGAGTGCGTCTTAATGCGATATTTGCTAGTTTCATCTAGTTTCTGGGTTCTCAACTCCATATTGGGGACCCACTACTACTGCATAATAAAGGTTTCTTTCCTCCCAAGGAAGGATCATTACAGATGCCCATTAGCTCCATCAAATCCCCAATAATCCACAGCCTATTACCTTAAGGTCACCATCAGAGACCACCATATTCTTCTAGAACATCTCAGGATCCCATTAGAAAACAATCAATCCTGTCTTAGAATCCGTCACAGATCACCTGTTAAAATATTAGGACCCTTTAGGTATAACCCTGTATTGAAAACACAAAAGGTCTAATTCAAAACCACGAGACGAAAGAGAAACCTGTGGTGGTTCTTTTTGCACATGCTTGGCCTCTCTCTGTCTCTCAGCATGCAATAGTTAGCTCCTCGAATCTGGCCAATTCATTTTTATTGTCGTCTCATACATGTCTACTCAGAATCAAAATACAATACAGTACAGAGCCAGTGTGCATTTACATTACATTCATTCCACAGATGCTTTTATCCAAATGGATTTACAATTTAGGCAGGATACAATGCAAGTGCAGCACAGTTTAAAAAAAGACAGAAGTGGATATGTAAGTCCACAGAACAAGAGCACTATCAAAGTAAACTATACAGTGTAGTTTGTCCTTGTGTCCCTTCTTGTCTTTGCAAGGCCCGTTCAAGTCCAACAATCCAAGGATCAATTTCTTTCATACAGTTTCTTTCAACAGTTTTATAGTGAGCTGCTTGAGCATCTAGCTCAGTAAGTATGTGAGAAGTGTGTGCATGTGTGCGAGAGGACTTGTTGTCCTCCACCGTTACCCTACAACTTGACCGTTATCAAAAACGGAAATGTGTCTAGCCAGAGGAATGAGTGTTGCTTTCTGCTCCCTCTCCCTCTCCCTCTCTCTCTCTCTCTCTCTCTCTCTCTGTGCTTTGTAGCACTAACAAGCCCTGCTCAGGCTCCAGCGAAGCGAGAAATTATAACCTCTCAGAGAGGCCTGGTGTAGATAAGGCTGTAGTGTGTGTGGTTCTCCCACTCACAGAGGGATCAGATAAGCGCGAGTCCCGCAGAAGGCCGCCACTTTTCAGGCCTGTCTCTCTAAGGAGAGCGATGTCTAATCCCCATGCCTGTTTATTCACTTGCAAATCCTTCTGTCAACATAAATATTTATTAGAGCCTCTTCAGACAGTGCTCAATAACTGCTATATAAATTTGATCAGATTTGGGCCTTTCACACTCATTTTCATCATTGTGTCATCTGGTGTGATCCCCAGGAAAGCGCATAAAGAATTTTTTGCAGTCACACAGATAGTGACTGGTGGCTACATTTGCTTTAGTGTTTTGCCTTGTTCAACTAGACTGTGTGTATTTCTTTTTGTGTATTTCCATAAACCTGGACAAGGTTGTAGGTGATATTTACACACACAGTAAAAAAGAATTATTATTGTATGTAGTATATCTATTTTGAAGATAAGAATTTCATTTTAGTGCATCTGTTAGTCTCAGCTGATGTGAATCATGTGAAACATATTTAGATCTTAGTATGTCAATAATTACCAAAATGCAATTAAACAGGTCATTACATCTATCAGTGTCCCCAGAGAGTATTCAAGTGCCTGGTGTATTTACCCTGAATGCTGGATCTTACTTTTTATGAGCTGGAAATCCACATATAATGGCTATAATCCTTCAAAAGCTGCAGGATTCATACACCTCAGCAAGGTAGTGAGCCTACTTTGTACACTTATAAGGCTTACTGTTGCCAGCAGAGCGGCTGGTAATCCCAGTCCTGCACACCAGGCTCTGTCTCAGCCCCTTCTGCCTCTTTTTTTTTGGCAGATGAGCCCAAATCAAGCTGTCAATTTCAGCAGTTTGTTTATGGAAATTACATGTTTGTTAACATGTGAGGGAAATGTGCTCTATGCTCGAGAGGCACAAGAGCCCAGAACAAGCTCTCTCACACAAATCACCTCTCTGACGAGGCAGCAGGTGAGAACACTGACTAGGAGGGCTCTTTAATACACAATTATTTTTGAATGTAGAGAGAAACAAAGAGCTGAAACAGGAAAGTCCGTCCTGCTACTTTAATTGTGAGAGTGCGCAGGTAATTATTTAATGCACCAAAAACTTTTTTTTTTAAATTGTTGCAAAATATTTACTAGTAGAACATCTTTTCTATTAGAACATTTGGGAACAATTTATATTGTTTTGTTAAATACACAGATCACACTAGTGGGAAATTATACTTACTATACAATAAACTATGATTGTATTGCTAACCATTGGGATGATCTCCATGAAAAAGCAGATTGTTAAGACTAAATCAGATATGTTTTGAATTAATTCACAGAATGAAACAGAGAGCAGGATCAATCAGACAGAAAATGGTGAGAAATCCATGTGACAAATGCCCACATAGTACATATCTACGTATGTAAGAATCTATATAAATATCTGAAACATCTACGAGGAAAGGTTTCATAAATAAAACAAGTTAAATGAATATAGAGGTTGTAAGTTGCCAATAGTAAGAATAAGAACAAGAATAAGAATAATAGTATTGTAATAATAGAACAAGAGCATACATACATCCAGTGCGTGTTATTTGGTAATGTTATTTGGTAACTTGCCGAATGTTGCAAGACAGTGATTCACAATGATTTTGCTTTTAAAAGACAGTTTTATGCTATTTGATATTAGATAGACATCAAACAGCCACAGTAGATACATGCGTGATGCTACATATATTATTTTCTAGAGACAAAGTTATTATTCATTCTTTCTTGTACAGCATGGATCTTGTAGTGCTAATCAACTGCTAACCATCTTAAGGGTCACACATGGAGCAGCAGGTAATCTTTGTGCCTCACATTTTGTGCCCTGGTTACTGTCTGTGCAGAGCTTCAAATGTTCCCCTCGTGCCTCTGTAAGGTTTCTAACAGTTTTCTCCCACAAACATGGGAGTAGGTGGGCTAGATGTGAAGTTTCTTTTTTTTTTTGTGTGTGTGTGTGTGTGTGTGTGTGTGTGTGTGTGTGAGTGCGAGAGAGAGAGAGAGAGAGAGAGAGATGCCTTTGGTTTTATCCATGGTATGTTCCTTATTTGCCCCCAGGGTTTCTCCTCAACAGGACAAATAAAAGGACAGCACATGTTCTTTAGGTTATAACAGAAACAGATTTCTATTATAACAAATCATACTTTTGTTAAATCAAGGGTTGTTTTGCATTTATTAATACAAACCTGAGGGTTATTTTGGGTTTTTGACTGGCAGAAATGTTCACACGTACTTTTTGCCAGGTTAAACCTTAGACTTGGGATAATTAATGTGTTGGTATAATTATATACTCTACATAAATCCCAAGGAAAACACATTACTTATGGGGAAAAAGCATTTTGTGTTCGTGGTGTCGTTCTCTAACAGCATGTTTTGAATTAGCACGCATTCCGTGCTTCCGAGTCTGTCTGTGATGATCATAGTTGCTGCTGAAGCGGCTACTCATTAACATTATTCTGACACCAGGGGTACTCTGTTTGCTTGTACAGTATATGGATGTGGGTATGTGTGTTATATGCTTGTGCACCCCCACCATGTGCAGATCTATTTAAACCTTAGTAATGTTGCTGAGACTGTGATTGTGCATGTGTGTGTATATGTGTGAAAAGTAAAGCTGCTGTATCTATGACAGTGTGTGTGACTTTATGAAGAATTGAGCACCACTGTAAAATAAGGCTGTTTCCCACTGCAGGTGAATCACCTGTCAGAGATGATCACAATACCCTGAAGATCACTGTGCACCGAAACTGTCATCACACAATTACTCAGCCTATTACAGCTGTACCAAACACGTCTCTCTCTCTCTCTCTCTCTCTCTCTCTCTCTCTCTCTCTATCATACACACACATACACATTATTTCAACTGCTGCATGTTCACCACTTACATGCCTCTTGCTTTCTCTCTCTGTCTCTGCTTTATGAAAAGATAAAGATCTGTGCGATCGCGGCTGGGTCTTTGTATTCATGACAGGTTCAATTTTTCCATCTACCTGAACAGATTTCCTAAAACGTTCACCTGCCTTTATATTCAGATTTTTTTCTTCCAGCTTTACACATTGAAACTGTGTTCCCAGATACGTACATGATGTCCAAGGCAGCCATGAATTAAACATCAGGTTTCATTCTTTTTCTTTGTAAAATGGCGGAATTGTACCTCAGTCGAGTTCACACATCTATTCAATATGTCTATTTTTCATGGGCAGATTATATTAATAAGTGATTTTTTTTTCTTTTTTTAAAAAAGGCTCTTTTTTCCCTTGTTACTCTTTTATATAGTAACAAAGGTTGTACCCAGTACAATTCAGTCCATGTTTTTTTTTTTTTTTTCCTTTCCAGTTTTGCCTAATGAGGAATTCAGTTATCTTGTTTAATTAAAACGAATCTGAAATAGAATAAGCTCCTATCTTGTTTCCTTAAGTAGTGCAACTAGTTTTGACACCCCACAATTAATATTTGTTGAAGTCCCTGCTGGAGAGAATAACAGCGCTGAGCCTCTTCCTGTACTATCAAAGTTAGACACACCTGTAGAGAGATCTCAAACACATAATGCACAAAATACGAAGTCCCTTTTATTCACGAATTGGCAATTATGGATTGTTCAATCTTCACTGTTCACTTCAAACCACAGGCTTTCAATAGGGTTCGAATTCCAACGAATGAGATGGTCATTGCAAATTGTTATGTGGGGGTCATTGTCTAGTTAAAAGATCCATATTAACCTCCTGACAGAGGCAACCCAGATTTGGAATAAATTATTCTGGTACTTATCAGGATTCTTGATGCCATCAATCTTTACAAGAGCTGTTGGACTACTAGGATTATTGGCCCAAGTGTCTGACTGCTTGATGAAGTCCAGGTGCTTACATTTGTGGGTTACTCTTTCATGCAACCTCTCCAGACAACTTGTTCTTAAAAGAAATGTTGTCTAATAGTTAAGCAAGAGTCAAATAAAATGTTTTATTCTGAACCTGTGATGCTTGTGGCCTTCTTTGCTGCCTCACTGGAGGATAATCATGTGTCCAATTCCTAGCAAATTTTCTGTAGTTCCAGAATTATTATGGCCAGGAATGGGAACATCTGAATGGGATGTTCGAAAAGCACATATGATTGTGATTGTTAGGTATCTTTTGGCCATACAGTGTATTTTTTAACTATGTATATATATATTGCCTGACTTTTGCATGTCAAGTTATCTATTGTATTGAAAGCTCTTTGGTTTTGTTTTGGTTTTGTATGTGCAATTTCACTGTATATTTATACATCAGGAACATGGCAAAGGCAACATTGAGTTCCCAGAGACACAGAAAATACCATTTTTTTTTTATTTTCTTGTGAGACTGATTTTTGTTAAAGGAAAGGTAAATAGTCATTTTGAGTGACAAAAATTTAATCATTGTGTGTAATGTTTATTTTATAAAATTACTTTCTTATAACGTTTTATGGCCCAGCACACCATGTATCATTGACATTCCACAGCTCCAGGGTCCTCAGTTTAATCCTAAGCACAAGTTACTGTCTGTGTGGATCTGTATGTTCTCTCTATGTTCATGTGTGTTTGCCTTCTGGTTCTCCTGTTTCCTCCCACCTCCCCAAAACATGCTGGTATGTGGATTGGCTATGGTAAATTGCCTGTAGATATAATTGAGTGTGTGAGTGCATGTGCTGTGTGATTGACTGTTGCACCATGTAGGGTGTATTCCCGCTTCACACCCAGCGTTCCCAGAATAAGCTCTGGATTCACCACGACCCTGAGAAGGATAAAGCGGATACTGAAGGTGAATGAATGAATTTTTTTTTTACTATTCTTTGGAAGGATGGCAGTAATTCTCCAGTTGACTGTACTAAGTTATTAACATTTACTAGGCTTCTCTTCAGCAACAAATAGTTTGAGTATGTATTTGTCCAATGCCTTGTTCTCCCACTAATGGGCCAGAAATACATGGACACTCATTTGGGCTCATGGTTATTCCCCAGATGCAGAAATGTTTAGCGTCAGTAAGTTGACAAAAAAAAAAAAAAAAAAAAGCAGAGTGTGAGTCTAGCAGATTGAGTTTAACAAGCCAGATGGGTTGTAATTGTCTGCTTAATCCAATGTTTGTGAACTTTTATGCCTTTTATTATGGTTTGTTTTGCTTATGTATTATTCAGCCTGCAGATTCCAGCATCCCTCCCAGGGGAGAGCCTGTGTGTTACCCATGTGCCCACACACACACACACACACACACACACACAACTGGCACACATGCAGGGTTATGCTGTGTCACACAGACAGGCACATGCCCAGTATGCCAGGTGTGTATGTATGGCTCATGCACGATGCCTGCCATGCCAGGCCGGTTTTTAGTGCCCACTCTAGAGGACTGCATCCTGTGGCAACATATGGCTAATGTATTCACTTCACTTTCAGAGCCTGTGATTATAAGAATAGATAGCATTCATTATGTCATTGTATAGCAGGCATGTTGTAAAGGAAGTCTAGGTGTACAAGTAAGCTATATTTATATAGAAAATTCATATAACTTGCTAGAAGTGATTAGTATTAGTGTAGAGGTCTATAAGCTGTGTAGAACACTCATTACAGACCTTTTAAGTGGTTATAATATGGTTATATGTTTTTTTTTTATCACTTGCTTTTATCTCTTACTCTCCTATATCTGAACTTGTCCTCCAAATTTATTTCAAAGCACATTTTTTAGAATCTATTTCACTATGTCCCCTGCAGTAATAACGTACCTTCTAAAATGTCCCCGTTAAACATAATGATGTCTGAGAAGAATTGACAGGTTAATATGAGCCTAATATTCAGGTATGTGTTTCCTGGCTTTGATATACAGGAAGATTGCTTTGCACTTTAAGGTAAAGGCAAGCACACCTGTCTGAATGATTGAAATGTAATTCAGCTTGCCATATGTCCTAGTGTGATATATGATGGACTTTCAAATGATCAGTAATATAATTCAAAAGTTGATGGGAACGTGAGTGCATGTTTGATGTTTCAAAGTTCTTTCAGTTTTCTTGGTGTACAGAGAGAGAAATCATATCATGTAAGTACTGACTCTTATTCTAAACAAAACCTCAGATTAACCTTAGGCCTAAAAACAACTTTTTGTTTTTGGTTGTTTTCAGTACAGTTCAATCCAGTTTTTCAGTTTTGCCTAATGAGGAATTCAGTTATCTTGTTAAACTAAAATGAATCCCAAATAGAATAAGCTCCCATCTTGCTTCCTTAAGTAGTGCAACACACCCCACAATTAATATTTGGTGAAGTCTCCGCTGGAGAGAATAACAGTGCTGAGCTTTTTCCTATACTATCAACTTTTGTTCAAAGCCGAGGATGTTTATTTTTTTATATCTACTAGGGCGAGTGTGGCTTTCATGTCCACTAAAGTATTTTTATTTTATTTTACCACATACTGGCTGTCTCTAAGCCTTGATTCACTGGCTGGCTTCCTGCAGTAGTGTTAGCTCAGTTATGGTAGTGTAAGTGTGAATTTGAGAGGAGTGAAGGGGTTAATCCTCCACTTGGAGTCCAACGGCTGGCTTTGTCACTCCACTCTTTATGTGCGTAATTGAGTCACTTTAAACCGCACTTTTGTTTCTTTTCTTAGGTGTGTAATGAGTGAGATTGCTCCTCCACGCACCCAATCAGAAATAGCTAATCTGACCATATTGTTTGACAAGTGTGTTCCTTACTGCTCCCAGCTATGGAGATGTAATCTGAAACAATTATCCCAATTCCCTAGGAACAGTATGGTGCAGGTAAGTAGCGTGTTTTTAACCTTCTTCAGGTTAAATTCAATGGCCTTTCCATTTCCTTCATTTTAAAAGTGAATTTCAAGAGTTAGAAGTTAGTTAAAGTTTGTACAGTCAAAGTTTGAAAAGTGCGCCACTTTTTCGTGCTTTTTCTTCAGCAGCTGGATTGCTGCATGTTCACATTTGGTCTTTGGTTCCACTTGGATTTCCAGATTCAGCTGCTGCTGCTACTGAAGGAGCCATAGAAAGTATACTAAATTAAAGTTCACCATGCATGATCCTTATAGATTTAATTATTGCTAGTTTTGAAGGCATCTAGAAAACAAGCAGTAACATGCGAAATACTAGTCAGATCCTATGTATGTTAACAGCTTTTATTTACTGTCACCAAGCAGCATTTATTCAGTGTTATTTCACTGAATTAATGCTCCAGGAAATATTCCAATTTATTGGTAATTAAGGTAGTTTACTTTTTTATTTACATCAGAGAATAAGATTGGAGTTACCTGCACATGAGAAATATGCGAAGGTTTATTTTCTAAATAAATTATACTATATCTTAGACATGTTGACACACCTTAGCAATCTCTTTTCCTAGTTTCTGCCATCCATTGGGTGGAGTATATGGCTGCCTCCTATCTTAATTCTATCCGTGCACTCCCGCTACTCTGGACTATAATTCAGGAATTCAGCTACACCTCTGCACAAAGTAGAGTGATGGTGGCTTTAAGTGTTCTTTTAACACACACACACACACGTAGTGTTAAGCTGGACTCAAGGTTGTAGAGGACTGCCTTTCACCCAGGCCAGATTTTACTCCCTGTGGAGCCTTCAAATTTTATCACTCCTGGTATTTGTTCTCTATGGCAAATTAACAGCCTTCACTCTGCCATTGGGTTTCCTTTCAGGAGACAAGACTTAAATTCTCAATAACTGCCCCAAATTTACTACTTTTCTATTTTTCACACAGCAGAATCAATACCAGGACTGAAGTAGAAGAGATAAAAATTTATGGTATCTTACAATTTAATGGTTGAAAAGATGCAATTTGAAAGATCATAAATTGTGAAGGAGTGTACGCTCCATTGGGCTTGATTCAGTGCTTGCTGTTAGACCTTGATTTGCGAGTGTCTGCAAAGTGTGATTAACGAGGCGACGAGCCCGGGCCTCCGCTCACCATGCCACCGTTAATGCTCCTCATTAGAATAAATAAAATAAATTGACTGCAGCTCTGTGAAAACTCTGTAATGGTTAAAAATCAAAGAACATCATCTGCTGGCGACGATTTAGCTCCTGGAGGCCTGTGGGCACCTCCATCATGTCGGCCATGACAGGACTGAGGGAAGACTGCAGGGGCAGACAGGGACTGGAGAAATGCTGGCAGGGAGGAGAGAGGATTGTTTAGTTCACTGGTAATCATATGTCAGGGTGCTTTGTGCTCTAAAAACGTTTTGAGAAGAAGGGGGAGGCAGTATGTTTGGTATTAATGCATAAAATTGCATTTCAAGCTGATAATCGGTTTGTGGAAAGGGTTCTGTCTGAAGACTGCTCTGGTGCTGTTGGGTGTTTTTCATAGCTGGGGCCTTGTGCTCTGTAAATGTCTTTTTCATGAGCTTTTTAGTTCTCTCTTCTGTGGTACATTTGCACAGGAAATGCACTTAAAGCAGCTGTGTGGACATTCCTGTTCTAAACTGATGATAGACTTGTCTGAGTTGTTGCTCACATTAGGAGACTATAGATTTGATGCACAAATGTGTCTTTCACAAGACTGAAATGACAGACACATATAGGATGAAGGTTAATTTTTAGAATAGTTTTAGTGCAAGGAAACATGGTGTCTGTCTATTGTTAGGAATATAGTGTTGAAATATGAACATGATTTTTTTCAAATTCTAATGAGATGAAATTCCCAGTCCACTACACTTATGATTGTTGTCCATTTTTCCTGTGCTGTCTGTTTAAACATTATCCCAAATGTGGTCTAACTATAGCCTGATTATATCCTATTGTAAGTCAAATATGTCCTCATATTCAAACCTTTCACACAAAGCTGATTACATGCAGTTGTGTAAAAATGGTGAATCTTTTCTTTAATATCTCCAAGTTCATGGTTTAAATGTACCCTGATGAACATGATAGTCTTTCTTGGCTCTTTGATCACATATATAATCTTTTACCTGTACCCATTTACTTTCTTTCCTTTACCCAGTAGACTACTTTTTGTTTTGTTTGAATGCTTGTTGATTGTTTTTTATTTATTTATTTTTGATTAATTTTCTATCACGTTGTTGAAATCAATGACCAGTGAAGCAGTAATGATATTTTCATTTTCCCTTTTTAGCTGGCTTCCAGTGACTGAGAGATCAGAAGGTCATGTTCCTCATCGAATTTAAGACTGATTTAATTATGCTGTCAATAAATTAGAGGAAATTGTTATAAATTGAAAATGCTTTTTGTTGCACTAAATTTCCATAGAGAATAATCTCTGTAAGGGTATAAAAAACTGTTCATTCAGTCTATAGTTTTTATCAGGACAACTTTATTTTGATCAGTTTTATGTTTATATTTTCTACTATAAATAATGATAAGTTAGTATTAGTGCCTAAAGGTCTAAAAATATTCATACTTGAATAATTGAGAAAAATTGCTTGATTTGTAGTTACTAAAATATAAAATCTATTAAATCAGACTGAGAATTTCCAGCTTAGTAGTACGGTTTAAAGTCTAAGAGATTTGCACAATCAGTATACACAGTCATAGGCAATTGAAAAAAAAAAATTTGCACAGCCGGATTTTAGAATGCAACAGTGCTGTGTAATACTTTTTTTTTTTTTTTTTTTTTTAAATAACTAATGTACTTTTATCTACATTTCACATATAGAGTATTATAAAGCTAAGGGCCCCCCTGGGGTGAAATCAACTTGTTAGAAAACAATACCATGTAATACCATTAATGTACTATGTAAACATTTCATTCCCACAAACAGAAACAACATGCTCACTGTGCAGGTTGTGTTACTGTGTTTCATTACACTGTTATTGTCCTTAGTCACTACAGAGTTTTTTTCCATAAGGAGGCTTTGTCCCTGTGATAAGTATTTAAATTTTGTATGGTTTAAGAGAAAGTGAATTGTCATGGCTGAAAATTAAACAATCACATACACATACCGAACCAGTGAATACACACATGAACATCTCAGCTAGGCAGAAAGATCAGCATGAGACAGAGAAACAGCTGCTGCTTTCAATTGTGCTAGGTCACTATAACCAAACACCAGTTCTGGGTTTTAGTTGTTCAGTAAACTTGGTTTTAAGCTTGAACACACACATGCTTATAGCCAGTCCACTCCTAACCATGACCCCATATGCATTAAGCACTAACCACATGCTTTCAGAAAACTCCTACCTTTCCTATTCCCCACTTATCTCTTTCACTTCATCTCATTAACAGCTGAAGGCAGGCTGTAATTATTTAAACACATGTGCTAGTAGCCTTGTGTAAATTACTACTATGAATGCTTAAAAAATTAACCATTAAATCTATGTTCAGTTGTTTACAATTAATCGATACTGGAATTTTATTTTCATAAATTTTCCTCGTGCCTGATTACAGATTACAAAAGATCAGAATTCAGTCATATACAATTCTGTAGCAGTGCTAATCTTAAATGACCACAAAATCAATGGTAGATTATTTTTTATTAAATGCACTGGTTACATGTCAGCTGTATTTGTAGTTGCACCAAATCTCTCATAATTATTCATTAGCATGCTTTGAAAGTTCACAGGAATATCTAGGCTCTGGAGTTCTAAGACTTGTTCATGAATAAATAAATATATAAATAATTGTTGGTGTGTGTGTGTGACAGAGAGACTTGGGAATATCAAGGTGTTTATCCTGCTATATTTTGGTGTATTTTGCTCTCTCACAACATATTTGTGTCATAAAGCTCAGACACAATTGCTTCAGAAATATGTACACAGGAGACTTTCATACCCTGAAGTAATTACAGACTAATTCATTTGAAATGTAGGTGTTTGGGTTTTTGATTATTTCCCCTGATATTTCCTTTCAAAATCAGAACAATGTGCTCAGTGACTCGATTCTTTGTTTACACTCTTTGTCATTAAGCAGGCTGTAAACAACCATGTCCATTTACTAATGCCAGTCTGTGACTGAATAACTGAGTAGAGCAAAACATCGGGGTTAAGTCTGTATTAACTGTCTAAAATATGGTTTAGGCTTTGCTGAATTAGGCTTTGCTCAATTAGGCTTTGTTGAATGACTTATACTTACTTCCACACAGCAGGACTTTTCTTCCGTTATATAATTTCTGTAATTGTAGGACAGAACTTTTCCTTGAATTAATTTGTGTGAACAAACTTCTAAAAGGCTACTGTCTTCATATAAGGTTATTACTACTTCTTGTGTGTGTGTGTGTGTGTGTGTGTGTGTGTGTGCGCGTGTGTGTGTATGTGTTTCCAGGGCCTAGTAAATACATCTGGTAAGGAGAAATTTAAAATGTAATTGTATATTTTCAGTCAGTAATTTAAATTACATTGTTTTTGAAACACACAAGCATCATTCAGCACATGCTGTTGAAGGCATGAAATGTACACAAGTTTTGAGTTGGCTCATATGAGCAACTAAATATAAACTAGCCAGCGTGTAACTTGTTTATCGATAGGATTTCATATCCCAAATTCTTTTGCTTATTAAATAAGGCTTGGAGTAATTACAATAGAACCAGTTTCTGATTCACTGAATGTGTGAAGTTGGCTTATTTTGGAAGCTTGTGACTTTTGGAAGTCACAGTGTTTATTATGTCAGGACTCATTATTTTAAAAAATGTGAGACTTTGTTGCTATAGCCTTTAAAAAAAAAGATATATATACATCCTTTTTTTTTCAAGGAGCTTGAAATAAGAAAAAAATTAATAATTAACTTAATTTCTTAATTATTGCTCTCTATCTCTCTCCCTCTATCTCTTTCTCTCTCTCTCTCTCTCTATATACATATATATATATATATATATATATATATATATATATATATATATATATATATATATGTATATAAAATTTCTTGTTGCATTTTTGCATTTCTGATCACGGATAAAGAATATTCAATTATTTAAATTAATTTTAAAACACTCTCACGTTAAGTACCTATGGTAATTTATAGTCTTAGAATTTGTGCAAAAGCTGTGGATAGATATGTATTCCTATGTCTGTGTCCTGCTATGCACTGCTGAGCGCCCCTGTGTGCTTTCTGCTCCCTCATAGAGTCGAACATCATATTACAGCCTCTTTCACCAACATAGACTGCAATGTAACAGCCAAGGGTGAAAGGGGAAGAGGAGTGTTGATGTATAGGGAGCAGAAAAGCTTGTGTTCTTATCACACCTTGCTTCAAACTTTAACCAACACGCTCGTGATTATAGTGAAGTGGCGGCATGCCGGGGTGGGGGGGTGTATGGGTGGAGGGGTGGAGGGGGGAGCTCTTGGGGAGGGGGTGCAGGTCAGCAGCGCTGTGAATAGACCTCATCAACGAGGGCCACAGATCAAATCCTCGTATTACTCATGGCTCAGTCACCTCCGCGACCCCGCCAATATTACACGCCTAACGCAATTATTTGCAATCAGCAAATGTGTGATTCATTATAAAAGATTTCTTACCCTGATATAATTTGCTATTGTTCACAGGGGGAAAGAGCCACACAAAGGACCTTTTTAAGTGTTATTGTGGAGAGTAGGCGCCTTTGTTTAAGACACTTTCATATTGCCACAGTTAAAGTCTGATTAAAGTTTGAAATGGTGAGATGAAAATGAGCTGGTGTAATGTAGCTGGTCTTGCTGAGAAGGAAATGGCTGGTGTTCTAGTACCCAGACTCTATGGCTCTGATTTGTAAATATACTTTTTTGACAAAAATCATACCGTTTTTTTGTCAGTTCTTTTGACAGGTTACTTTTTTAACTTGATTGTAGTGGATAGTACTACTGTGATCTAATCATTCTATCTTTATCCTTTAACTGTTGATAACAAAAGCATTCACTTATAAAAGAACAATGAGCAGTGATGTTTGTGCAGAATTCAAGGTTAAAATTTGAGTTAAAACTAAATCCAAGTAGAACTGTTGCTTCCCAGTTTGTGGCCATCAATACATTCATGTTCCTGGGATAATGCACAAGATGCATCATTACAAACTTAAGTTAAAGTTTGAAAGCTGCTATCTGTGGTGTTTTGTGTTTCTCATTAATGAGGAATAAATATCTGCCTCATTAGCATTTCCCAAGCGCTACCATACGTCATTTTTCTCGCTCTGCATATTTCTGCCTACCAGATAGTAATGTAATTAACCTAAACACGGTAGAAACTAATTGCAGAAGTAGATGCAATTAAGCTGAAATGTTTGCATATAACAACTCAGATTGTATTTTTGTCTCAACTCTTGCTGTTATATATATTCATTTTGAGATTTAAAGGCATATGACTTTCCCTCATGAAGTGAAATATGTATTGTCTCCTGTATTAGACATTTTAGTGAAACTTTTCAGAGCTTAGACATCGAAGAATTACAATTACTAAACTCTTTCTCAGCGATCATATTATCACTTGGTGACATCCTATTGCTCTGGATGTTGTTGAATATGTTTGCCTGTTTTTATCTCATTCAGTCATGAAAATCAGCAGGGGCATCTGATGGATTCATCAGTTCATTAACTTCCTAAAAGGCTTTCTAACACACACATACCCACACACTGGTGGAGACATAAACTTGTGGGGACACTAAAACATTAAGTGCCAACATCAATGATCAGTTACACTTAGGCTAAAGACCACATGACAGCAGAAATGACTCTAATTAACCAGCTGCTCTGGTCTTGGGTAAGGGTGTGTGTGTGTGTGTGTGTGTGTGTGAGGGAGAGAGAGAGAGCTTCACAGTACACCCCACTATAGTTGTTGCAAATATCCTTAAATGTCACCCTAGGGTACACAACACTGGTGTAAAAATCAACTTGTTTTTATGTCTATGCGTTTCATGTTTTCTCATTTTTTCCATCGATGTGTGTCAAAAGTACAAGATGTCTTTATATAGACATGTGCTTTGCATGTGACAGAAGACATGATTATGGGAGACTAGACAACAAGACACAATACTGCATCCACATAGTCAGTTGCCAGTTGTACAATACGGGTGCACTTTTGTAGGTCTATTACTGAGTCTAACTCTTCTGTTGAAATGCACAATGTTTGTCAGTCACTCTCTAACTTGTCCATCAATGTTAGTCTCTAACCAGCACAATGTGTCTAATAAAGTGGCCGAGAAATGTACACCACCCAAATAATATCTGTTCTGTCCCTTTTATTGATGAATGGGGTAGAGGGGACGCGACAAATTGCGCATAGCAACAGATGGGCCACAGAGAGTAATTGTATTACAAAGTGCAGCTGTATGGTACCTGAAGTGTATGTGTGGATCTTGATGTAAGATAGAATGCATGTGTTGAAAAGTGCACGTGCTTGCCTTTCAGAGAGAGAGAGAGAGAGAGACAGAGAGAGAGAGAGAGAGAGAGAGAGAGAGAGAATGTGTGTGTGTGTGTGTGAGTGTGTGTGTGTCAAGGCCCAGTGATGCCCGCAGTGCCACGAGGACATGAGTGGGTGGGAATTGCCTGTCAGTAGAGCACTGGGAAAGATAACAATAAATGGCTAATAATGACACTTAATGAGCTTGATTAAGTTGATTTGTTATGGAAAAAAATGAGAGAGCAAAGGGGCGATGTAGGCAATGTAATAAGAGATTCATTTTAATAGATACAAATTCAGTGGGGTTTTGGAACACAATGGGACTGCATGGAAAATTAGCACCAAGTACAAAGGGACACCAAATTAATTCTTTCACAGACATATTTTTCATAATTGCACCAACGAGGCTCATTACGCCGTATACCTGCCGTCGACGACAGACAGAATTTTGAAAAGGGGGGTTAGCAAGCGAACTCGAGGGTGCAGTTCATGCTTTTGTCATGAATTTTTCTAAGACAAACCACCACCTTCAGTTGAAGACAATGTTACATGTAATGACATTTTTAATTCTTTGAAGAACACATGTTCAGGCAGTGTCATTTTCACATTTATAATTACGCTTTCTATGATCACAATGAATAGCTGCAGTTCTTTAAAATGTTTGATGACTGAATATGGATGTATGGAAACCTTGATCCACATTGTACATCACCATGAACATTGTGCTTTAGAAGCTTCTCACACACCTTTAAGTTATTTCAACAACTTCAAATGATTCCACATTAACTTTCCTCTTTTGTGGAGTAAAATATCATTGAAAAAGTTTATTTATTAATTTATTTATTTCCCAGTCAAAGCGAGAGGGTCTCAGCTCTTGGGAAGTTTAATTAAGAAAAAACCTGTTGAGAGAGATTTCTAATCAGCAGGCTGAGAATAAGAGTATTCAGAGCATTCTTCTCCAGGCAATCGTGTCTCTTCACACCAGTGTATTTGTGTGTGGGTGTATGTGTGTGTGTCGCCCATCTCCAGAGGGAAGCAGTTTAATTGAATACATTAAAGGAGAGAGGAGCCTGAGGCCTTATTTATTTCCTCTTTCTTTCACAGACTTGTTTAAATGAGACCCGCTGCTGATGCGTGTGCCGTTCTGCTGTCCTTAGGGTGCTGTCCTGTGGGTGAGCACTTGCTTTGTTGCTCTGGCGAGCTGTGATATGCTTCTTGTTATCCAAAATCTTATTTATGAATGTTGCACCCTTGAGCTGGGAAACTGCATTCACTCTGGCAGTCATTCAAGTGATAAGGTTTCGTAATAGTGTCAGAATGAACAAATAGAAGAAACCAGCTGAAATAAACTTATAGACATTATCCCTTGATCCTGTTCCTTGGCTGCTTAATCAGGATCTCATTTTTGACTGAAAAATGTAATGTTACAGACTAATAAATTGATTAGATTTAAAATATTGCTTGTAACTAGCATTCGAATGAGGCTTGGAAGTGACTATAATCAGATGAAGTACTGTAAACCTTACAGTTTAACCCCTTGAAGTCCTGGTCTATTCATCTTAAAACATATAATTTAGTAACAACTGTAAACTGTTCATTTATTAGAGAATAATTTACAGTTGCTACGGTAGACATGAGGAAATGCAGTAGCACAGCTGTGGTGTGGAACTGCACACTTGTACTTTTATAGTTTACAGTCACAGTAAAGGTATTTGTATATTCAGGTAATGCTGGTGTGTGTGTGTGTGTGTGTGTGTGTGTGTGTGTGTGTACAGTTTGACATTAAATTTACAGCATTTATCAGAAGCCCTTATCTAGAATGACTTACAGAAGTGCTTTATAGTCTCCATCAGAAACATATCCTCATGTACTTCAATAGCTCAGGGTCTAAGAATACCATCAAGCTACAATCCCATCAGAAAGAGGTTTATACAACCAAAAAACACAAAAGTCAAGGGATTTTTGTACAAGGTGTAGGCTTCATTGCAGGACGGCTGATTTCTGTTTTATCGTAAGGTCATTACTCATAAGCAACCTCTCTGGGTCCTTCTCATTCATCACAGCTGAACACAAAACTTATTCACCAAACAACTGTGCATATTAATAAGCCCCTAAACTATTCATCTTATTGCCATGAATTAATTCACGTCACACTGAGTTATGATTCTTTCTTCTCAGTCTAGCTTTTTTTTTTTGTTGTTCATTTGTTTGTTTCTGAACTGTTCTGTTTTCTTGAAAACCCTCATACACTGATTTCTTTTACAAACTATTACAAGAGTATGATAAAATGATTTTTAGTGTTTGGTTACAAAGGACTTAGTAACATTGTTTTAATACATTTCACACTTTTATTCATTAAGTGCTTTTATAGGTAATTAGTGAGTTTGACAATTAGTATGCAGCATATGAAGAGCTTTGTAATAATGCAGTAGTCTCAGTCCTCTGATCGTTTCACGTTTTGCCTATTTTAACAAAACTGAATCAGCTCATCAGCTAATTATCAAGCCATTCATATCTTGAATCAGATGTATCAGTGATGATGGGGAAACAGAAGTAAGGGACTTGAGAGCCACTGTAATAATGCACTCATCTCATTAATGTATTTATTATTCTAATATGATCTGAGAGCTGCGCAAGATTTTATGCTGCAATAATACCGCTATATTGTGTCCTGTAATTGCACTGAACAGAAACATTTGGTGATCAGAGCTTTAGTGTGGTTAATATGTGGACATGGTTAACACTTTTCTAGAGGTTTCTGCAGGATTTTTATTTGCTTTCATGTTTACCAAAAATATTCATGTGTAATTCAGCAACCCATCTTTTAGCATGTTACAAAGTCCCTTTTCAAACCACTAATGGCCAGTTCAGTGTGTCTGTCATCTTAAATAAACTAAAGGCGCAATCAGCCCACACAAAAACAAACCTGTCTTTCCCTTTTTAAATGGAGCCTTTGAAAAATCAATCGCAGTGTCACTTCTCAGTTCCTTCTGCGAGTGTGTCTAAAACACTGTCATTTGAAGGTTTTAATCCTTTTTTAGTGTGGTAACAGCGGGCAGTTTTAAAATGAATGCAGTGATTAAGAGCGTATGTGCTGAGCATTTGGACAGCCAGGCTGTGGGATAATGAATAAAGATTCATGCTTTAGACCCAAATTTTAATTTTTCCGCCGAATGTGCCTGATCTAGGCAACGTTTAATCACCCCCACTGACAGGACTGAGCGCTTTCATTTAACCTTGACTGAAGATCATGAATTCTAACGCTTTTAATTGGGTACATCATTTAACAGCGTGAGCAGGGGAAATTCCTCCAATTCAAAGCTGTGAGATTGACAGACAGGGGCAGTGAGGCCTGGCACAATTAAAGAAATCTGTATGCACTGCCCCTGTCACCACACACACACACAGACACACGCACACACACATGTAATGTGACTGTTTGGTCACGATAACTTTATAGATTTCACCTTGTTTTGAGAAGGGTGACTACATTAATAGACTGAGGTCAGGGGAAATGGTAAGGAGGTAGGGGTTTTATGCACACACACAGACATTTATATACACATACACACCGCCTTTGGCCTCTAGGCAGTTACCACATCTACAAGAATGTGACAGCAGAAAGAACAACAATGGAACTCTAACACCATTACGTTTATTACCAGTCTGTCACTCCTAATTGAAATGTTACCGAATGGTGCAAATGACAACGGCGTCTTTTGGAGACACTGAAGTCATCGCTGGCTCTGACCTCTTTGGAGACAATTGCCCCTTTTATGAGCAAAGCTGTATCAAGTGGCACACAGTGAAACGCATTTTAGACACCTAATTGTTTTCTTGCCTCCGACTCCACAGAGAGAGAAAATTAATCTGTGTGTCAGGCGTCTCCTCTGTGACAGAGCCTAACCAACCACAGCATGTTTGGTTAAGGAACTAAGCTCCAGGGTTCAATTTCCTATTTGCCAATTACATTTTTTTTCCCGAGACAAAATTTAATGTATTATTTAAATTATCTTAGCTTTGGGATATTTTAGGGTTTTTAAACAATACATTACTTTTGGGATTTGGGGGAATGCAAGGTGGAATTGAATCAGTTCACTGTGTTCATGATTCCATGTAGATTAACTGGTGTGTTAAATGGTAATGCAGTTGAACTTCAGGATAACAAGGGCTTTATAAGCCTTAATATGCTAGATATTTGTATAAATCACAAACATTCATATCAAGATTCAAGTCCCAGCTTATTATATTATAGTTATTGATTTTAAAGCATACTGTTTAATTATGATTGTGAAATATGAAATTACTAGATATGTATGTAATAGGTGTGTATGTAGTTGAGGAATGTAAGACTGGACCTGTCATTAGAGGTTTTATTATATCATTTTAACAGATCTCAATATCTCTGCTATACATACACAACACTACATTTAAGTCATAGTGTTTTGGTACAAAACTGTATATATATTAAATGCAGAAATATATATCTTCAAATAGAAGTTCAGAATTACATTTAGAAAAAAATGCTGTTGAATTTTAGTTTTATCTTACGTTAGATGTTATGCTTAGTTAGGTTACATACAGAGAAGGTACTGCAGAGAAAAAGGCATGTATCATAGAGGTCAAATTACAATTACGGTCTGGATAATCCAGGAAAGAACTTGTCAGAATTAATTGAGCATAAGCCAAGATGCTTTGCTTGAACAGATGTTGTATCAGCCATACATGTGTTGTATGTGAAGGTGACTAGATCAAAAGCCCATGTTAAACATTCATACAAACCAGCACAAATGTCTGAGTTTGAAACCGGAGGTGCGGGTAATGAAGGCATTCGCTGGAAGAGGGCATGAAATCATGCACACGTACTTTCATGACTGATTGACATTGCAAGGTTAGAGTATAGCATTAAATAAATGGTCCATGGAAGAGGAGGAGGCACTGTAAACCCTGACATCTATTTCAGGAGCCTCTACCAGGTAACAGATATCTTCTTATTCTTCAAGCTAAGATCAACTAAAATCAATCTGTCTGCAATGGGCGCATACATAATACCCAGTGTACTGTGTTGCAAGGAGAAGCATTTCACTGAATGAAGTAATTGTGCAAAGAAGGGAAAATTAGATAGTAAAAAAAACTGAATAAGACTTAACTGAGTCTTATGAATTATAATCAAACAAATAAATAAATAAATACTACAGAGGACCATTTCTGCTAATTATAATAATACAGACCGTGGATATGAAGTTTGATCCTTTAGTGGCCACTGTGCCAACAGTTCTACAGGTGTTTGTTATAACCCGCTGTTTCTGATTTCACTAATCACTAATTAGGTTGTCTTTCCTATTAGAAGGACGAGAGCTTATTAGGGAAATCAACTTGTGCAATGCAGAACTGGAACAGCAACCAGTACACACTGCATCCGATTAAATTTTCTTTCAGCAGGCTATTAGGATATCAGTATAAACATAACACATCTCCTATGGCTTGCGATTCATGAGGGAAGCTCCTGATATTAGGATGTGCCAACACTTTTCGACAGGTATTTCCAGGCTGAGCCCAGTTGTCCTTGGAGAATAAAAAACTGCTCTATAACAAATTTGCCTATCATGTTTCACAAATAAACAGCAAATATAGCCACTACGATTGCTAATAAAGGAGTGGAAGTCATAATACTGTACTATAATATGTAAAATAATTCTAACATATCATAAACAAACAAAAGTGTATTCATTAACAACTGTATTTCATGTATTCATAATTTAATTTATGGACATATTTGTACATACTGACACAGGCCTCTGGGTCAAACGTTCAGACTGAAACTAATTTGTTTACCTGTTTGCATATCACTGTGTCTCTGTAAAACATGAATAAAATTTTGTTATATGAATCAAACCACTATTCTCTTAGTGGGTCCAGTGAGGTTATGAGCGAACAAATTAATGAGGTAAAAACTAATGAAGCTTATGAGAGCCAGCACATCACAGCTGAGAGACTCTCACACACTCTCCTCATAATGTATGGTCTCAATAAAATCAGTTCATTCCCCCAGTACACTCTTATGGCCAGATTAAATGTACACATTATAGCCTGTTACCTGGATGGGCTACAATTAGAGTACCTCCTGACCCCGTCACACTCTGGTCAGAATGTGCATGGTATATCATATGCACTTTGTCCTGTGGTCCAGAGTGCAATGACCTCTACACATAGAGCTGACACAGATGGCACAGTGCATGTAGCTCATGGGGGGAAAAAAAAGGGGAAATAGTGTTTCTGGTGAAAATAATGCATGATAATAATTTAGAAAAGAAAAGAAAAACTAAATTCAATTATTAAACAAAATACACATTTAAAATATTTCAGACAACACCTTTAAAAGATAAAATTACACAAAAGACAATGGGGAAAAAGCAGAAAAATACGAGTGAAAGAAAAGGAAGCAGGAAAAAAGAAAAAGAAAATGAAACAAATAGAAAGAGAAATAATATAATCTGGGTTGCTCCCCGATGAGGATGGTGATTCCTTTCTTCCTCATATTGTCTCAAGGAGTTTTTCCTTGCCTCCATCGCCTCTGGTTTGGTCATCAGGGATAAATTCACATATTTACAATATATTCTGAATCCATTTATTTCTGTAAAGCTGCTTTGTGACAATGTCCATTGTTAAAAGAGCTATACAAATAAAATTGAATTGAATTGAATTGAATATAGACAAAAAGAGAAACTTGAAAGAAGGTGCAAAAATTAAAAATAAAACAAAATTAAATTAATACAAAGGGAAATTAATTAAGAAAGAAAGAAAGAAAGAATATTTTAAGCAGAAAATATTAAAAATTAAAGGTTATTCATAAGCACAGAACCTGAGGTTACAAAATGACCCCGTGTGTCATGAAGCATCATATGATCCAAACAACACCTGAAATGGAGTTTTTGGTTTGAAATAAAACTGAGAAAAAACTGATGAGAAGTTGCTAAAGTGAGGCCAACTGTAACTTTGATATATCTACAAATGATAATGGCTGATATCGACCAACTGTACCCCAGTCAACACTTACTGAATCCAGTGCAGAGTTTGTTTATATGGCTGGTTAGCCAGAATTAACCAATTATTTAAACATCACCATCTCAGTGCCCTACTAGAGCCCTACCTCTCAAAGCACATGAAATATCTGACAAAATTGCAGGGGAAAAATAAGCTGTGTACAAATATAAGACATGGCAGTCGAAGTGTTTCTCACACAAACCATGGAGCATTTTGTCCTATATATAATCCCTACAGTGAAGCAGGGCGACAGCAGCATCGCTCTGAGGGATTGCATCTCATCAGCTGGGGCTGGAACTTGTAAGACTGAAGGATAAATGGACTGAGCAGCATGTATTACAAGAAAAGCTGTTTCCGTCTACTAAACAATGCTCCAATGCCTGGAGCAAGCCTAATGTATTCTGGAGTAGCTTCAGAGAAATGACAATACACTAATGGGAATCCTATGAAGAATATGTTGCAAGTAGTACACTGTCTCTAAGAGCTGACCAAGGAATGTATGACAGATTGATCACGTCAAAACAGTTGAACAAAATTTTCATGTCACTGTGCATAAATGACAGTGACTACACAGAAGGCCTAAAAGTCTTCCTTCATAAGATTATGCAATGCTTAAGGTTCTGAAATAAAAATGTTTAGGAGGCTCTGTATCTCATTTTGTGCTTTTAAACCACTATACATAGGCCAACATAATATGATAAACCACAATTTAATTTAATGATAAACCTAGGATAAAATCAAAGATGTTACGATTACGGTGTTCAGTTACACTACCCTCTTTTACATACACACCCAAGAAGAAAAACAATCTGGACTCCAGCACTGCATAAGTACACTACTTGCTGTCAAAAATAAACTCTCCTTAACCTAATCAAAGGTTGAAATCTGAGGTTAAGCTGCTAATGGATTTTGCATTATGTGTGAATTACTGTTATTTTAATACAGTGTGTCCTTGGTGTGTCCTTGGTAGTCATGACACTCCTGTCCAGTGTCCATCACTTTAGACAATAAGACCTTTAAAACCATTCAGGTGCATTTACGCACACTACAACCTGGGATGCCTGTATTAGAGCTCCCTCCTCAGGAACAAAACAGATCTGCACTCATTTTCCCAAGCAGGAAATTGAGGGAAAAAAAAAAAAGATCAGACTGTGTAAGCCCAAGCCTATGTGTGATTGGAAGGAAATAAGATCTTAATGTTCCTTCACATTCTAAAAGTTCAGAGTAAAATTCATGAAAATCCTACTCTCTCTAAAAATACATTAAAAAGAGAGGATTTTGAAACAGCTGAGAAAGCTTGTCTCTCACTGACTCCATATGGGGAAATTACAAATACCAGTGCACAATTACTGTCTCAACAAGCAGAAGTCAGAGAAGACAACATCTGATCATTAAAATGGCCTTTCAGTACAGAACTACACCCAAAACTGCAGAGTTACTACCATAGGCTACTAAATGGCGAGGTGGGAATGATACTAAGGGAGTAGACAAGGGGTCCAAGACAAGAGGCCTGAGTAGACAAGAGGCCAAAAGAAACCAAAGAGAACAAAAAATTAGAGTATTCACATTTTACAAAACCTGTCAGATTAATGGTATGCCAAAATACTACCCAATCTAGTAAACAGTATGGCAATATGCTATAAAATATCATGTACTACCCTATTGGGGTACTGCCTATAGAGTAACATCAAAAGGAAAAAAAAAATTCAAAGTTTACTTGAGGTCCAGCCAGAATAGTAGCTGGATAATTAGACGGAGAGCACTGACATGATGAAAACCACAAACAAGCAATTTTGTCCAGGTAGGCCTACTGCCTTTCTCCTCAGTATAGCAGGATATGCCACACAGTACACCACCAGTCAAAAGTTTGTACACACCATCTGATATTTTTCCCATTTCCTATTATTTTAGAATAATATTGAAGACATTTCCACTATGAAAGAGCACATATATAATTATACCATCACTAAGATAAATGTTAAACAAATCAAAACTATTTAATATTTTACATTCTAAACAGGATCCCTGATGAAGCTTTGCACAATCTTGGTATCTTTAAAACAAAGTTCATGAAGGCGCTTCACTCAGGAGGCTGTTCTTAAAGCACATAGAGCAGAGCATTTGTTGGATGCTTCTTCTAAGTTCTGCTTGAAAACTACATGTTTGGGGAAACAAATCTGAAGCAAAAATGACAAGTTAAAAAAAATTACATTTTGATTAGAAAATAGGCTTATACGTGGGCATTAATTATATTTACACTGGTTTTAAAAACAAATTTGAAGCATAAGCCTCCTTATTCAGACTAGCAGGGTCAGATATAGCAGTGTTAGTGGGTGCTTTTAGATGAAGCCCAGGACTCCTAAGATGCAACACTGTTCAGCAGCATGCACTACCAGCAGCTGCATAACACGTTATGGCACCGTAGAACCCCACCTCAGTCTCCAGGAGCGGCGGGTGGGGTTAGAGAGAGCAGTAGACTCGGACCTCCTCCTCTTCCTCCTCTTCCTCATGCAGGTAAGACCGACTCTACCGCCGCCGCTCGCGAGCCTCATTTAGCGCTACGCTGCTTTTCTTAATTAGCGCCGCGAGGCCTCATTAAGTCCGCTCTAATGAATAAATATTGTATTTCATAGCCTGATTGCCAGATCGTCTCAATGCTCGAGCGTCGTAAACAATTATTTCCCTAAATATTCATCGCCCTAAAGTGGATGATCGTTTGGTATTTAATGCCAGTATTTTTCAAGTGCATCTTTATTATGCAAATTAAAATAGTTTTTTGAAGCATTGGTTTCCTGCAGACCCCGAGCAGTCACACAGGAAAATAAAAATAAAAACAACATTGGATATTCTTTAAAGACTGACATGGGATCACTCTGAATAAAGCCCACTGGCACTGAGGTTCTCTCAAAGCCTGTCTAGGGCTCCAGCATGAAAACGCGCCTGTTGAGAAAATGAAGCTCAGTAACACTACACGCTTTAAAGCGTTCACACCAACAACGCATTCTTTGTCACATAAATGACAACGCTACAGAAGAGAGAGAAAAGAGCGAGAGGCAATAAGCTAGGAAAATGATTTACAGGTATAAAATTTCCCATTAAAGTCTGCTAATTATTTCCACACCATTAGTGGCAGCTCTCTAATGAAGGATCAGTGAAGGCGATGCAGTACATCAGTGCGCTCTAGTAAAAGCAGGACAAGTGGGGAGATGAAGCACTCTGCCTGCAAGGGACATGGAATAAAACTCATAAACTTCCATTAGAGTTTAAACACTCCAGTGGAGAAGAGAGAAGCAAAAATACATTCCACAACCTCTGGTTTAAAAAATAAAAGGAGCTTTTATTGGTTGGAGAAATTGTGCCATGTTTAACATTTGAAATGATTTTCTCCTCAGGGAGATAATGGTCTGTTTTTTTTCTTCCTTTACCCTTTAGAAGGCAGAAGCAGCAGAGGTTTATGAAATTACAACCCACCAATAGTTTACAGTTTATCGGTCATAAAAAGTTCAAGCTAAAAAACTATTGTAAGCAAAATTACAGTACAATCTTTAAGACAGCAAAAAAAAAAAAAAAAAAAAAAAAAATGTTACTACAGTCAATGATGAGCAACATTACATTTAAAACAATGTAAATGAACACCTTAGGTAGTCCATTAACAACTGTCTACTCATAAGGCACAAACTTGCATAAAGTGTTTAATGTCCTAAAGCAAATTTTAAAAAACATATGAACAAAACCAAAAGATGAACACAGGCCATGGATTAAAATCAGCAGGGTCAGCATTTTCACTCACTCTCCTCCAGCTCCTTCCTCAGGCTGCAGAGAAAAGAAAAAAACATGATTCCATAAACTTCAAGCAACATTTGAGTTGCATAGCAGCTCTTTCACTTGAGATTATTATGTGGGCAGTATGCATGATAAAAGCCTTACGAACAAATCATCAAATCATTACCTGTTCAGATAAGCGTGGACATTGTCATAGCCATGGTATTTGGCCAGGTAGACAAGCACACCTGTAGCACAGCGCCCCTCTCTGGCCCTGCAGAAGCTGCAGTTACAAATGCCTCTGCATGGGGGGCATTGCCACTCCTGCAAAGAAGGAAGAAAAAATATATACTTCATTAACAGATGTATATATTTATTTATGTGACATGTTAAACCATAGGAGCCTCAAATGTCACATTAGAGCCTTGCTCACTTATATCAGATTAATGCAGACTGAATGTGTGTACATACCGGGTCCAAAAGTGCATCACGAACTTCCTCTCCATAACGGTTCCGCAGACAAGGGCCACAAAACTGACCTCTGACTCCAACACACTCAGGGTTTCGGCAATTAGTCTTGGTGTCAGTTGTCTTCTGGCGACACTGGTGACAGGTGCTGCCCTGTGGGACAAGCCGAATTTCAGAACGCTGTCTTTCAATATTAAGCCAATGCCACTAATGACCAGCATGACTAGAGTCCTCAGAAGTCAGGCAGAGGACAGAAGAACTGTAGTGCGAGTGAATATGTAAACTGGAACCATAAGGACAACTCACCATGGCACGATTGTAGACCTTCTCTCTGACGTTAGTGCAAATATTATCCAACTCAGCTTGGGTGATCTCCTCCACAGGTCTTACCACGTGAGGGATGGCAAGAACGCCATTGTAGGTGCGCCGACGACGCGGCTCCTGAATATACACAATTTTAAATCAAATACTGATTAAACTGATGATACTGAGAAAGAAATTGGAATCTTATCCAAATACACAATTCTGATCACCCCTCCCAAAGTCTCACCGGTTCCTCATCACCATCGTCTTGTCTGCTCCTGCGCACCAGGCTGAACTTGTCCTCAAGCTCTTCTTCAAGAACAGGAGTAGGGGGGCCATCCACCAGCGAACGGGAACGTGTGTGAATCCGTGACAAACGTTCTGGGTTCTGCCTGCGAGTTCCAGGGGTGCCCGAAGAACGGCGGGGAACACGGCGAGGCTAAAAGTGGGAAAGAAAAACTCCAGTTAAATACAAAATGAATCCAAACACCCTATTATAAGTGTTCAGGGACTAACTTCTGACACTTACTGTATTGCTCACAGGAAGAGATGTCTTCTCAGGGAAAAGTCCAGGGACTTTGTTCAGCTCTGCCATTAGTTTAGCCAGCTACAAGTCAAAAGTGAAAATTCTTAAACTTGGCATCATTCGGCAAAATCATCATAAGTTCTATAATAGTAGTGTTTGCTGCATGTGATCATTTTAAAAGGTCTCAAATTTAATCAAAAACAAGAAAATTAGCTTGGTCTGCTACTTATATGACTTTTAATCAGAGCTTAATGGCAGCTTCTTTCCATACGGTTTTCTTACCATAGCTTTGTTCTCTTTAATATTAAGTGCTCTCTTTGCAATGAAGTCCTCTTCTTCAGAATCCAATTCTTTGTCTTTGGGATTAGGAGCAGGCTCAGGACTTGGGGATTTCTTCTGAGTGACATTTTTGCTGGGGAACTTCATGGCCACTCGAAGAGTGAAGGAGCGACGAGATTTTTTCTGGGGTTCTGATTCGGAGTCTGAATCCATTTTCTGAAAGAAGCACAAAACAGTGAAAGAATGGGGGGAGAACAAGCCCACAAGAAATAAAAGAGCAACATACAGAAACTGAAATTTCCACTGCGGTGTGTGAACAGTAAAGGTAGTTTTATTGCCACTCACCATGGTGCTCATCTCATTACTGAAGTCGCTTTCCTCAAAACCACCGCAGCGTTCCTCTTCCGACACTGACTGGGTTTCTAACACTTTTTCCTGTCGAGCTGAGCTTCTTGTCTGCCTGAGAGGTCTTTTCTGTGAGAGAAATCTACATGTCAAAGTCTGCTCAACATTCAACTAAAACCTTACTCAAACAGATTTCGTTTTGTCTGGGAAGGACAGTACAACGCAAGTGATGTTCGAAGATATGATTTTAATCCTGTGTGAACATTTAATGTCTAGTTTCTACAGTCTGGCAAGTAATCACCAGAGCAAACTGTGAATTCCCCCAAAGACTTAGCTCTATTTGTAACAGTCCTGTTGCTCAAATTGACCTCACAGTAATGTAATAACCAAAGCTGCTTTGAGTATCATGTTAGCATCATGTCTGTTACTCAGCACAGACACACACCTTCAGGCTCTCAGTGCTAACCTGAGGTAAGTTTAGTCACCTCACTATTGCACCTTAAGAAACAGGGCTGAACTTGTTAATGAAAAAAGTGAACTGAAAAGTTTACTTTTGAACAAAAACAACCACGAAAGTCCAGAAATAACTACAGGCTGTAAATAGATATGTTTACGTTAGCTACCATTGGTGCAAAGCCGTCAGAAGCGAAGCTGTCACAGCTGTCCTCTGAGGACGAGGTCTCCATTGGGACCTGAGCCGAGTTCCGGTAACTCCTCAGGTTCATTCTTGTAGAGGGGGGCGGGGCCTGCTGACGCTGTGGCGGGAAAGAATCAAAGGGGGTTGGTGAACACACGCAAACGATGGAGTTTGCCCTTTGCAGAAAGATACAGCTTGCAGAGTTCGACACAGATTGCTACCATGATAGATACTCAGCCATGTTTTTGCTTAATAACTTGCTACTGAGTAAAACAAGTTTATCAGGGCCTATGATCGTGCTGTCAGCAAACTCGAAGTAGCTTAAACAGAAAACATGCTGTGATTTAGCTTTTCCTGTTGCGTACAATTTATTCAACAGCCACACAATGCAGTTCCACAAGCAATGCAATATCGGCTCAAATGCACAAATATGCAGTCTTAACTAAATTGTAAAGGTTTTGCATGCTAACAAAGTTTGATGCATTCATTCGGAAGGATATGGCAAATATGTTTTTCTTAGTGCATTAACATAACTCAATAAATGATCAATTTAACTAATTTCTTTAAAAAAAAAAAAAAGCCCTAAATGATAGGATCTTGAAAAAAAGTGCTTTAATTGAAATTATCGAAAAAAAGACCAAAAAGGTTACATACCCTGGAGCGCATTGTCCTGCTTTTCTAACCAGTGGTTTACACCGCTGTGGTTTGAGTAAATATGAGAGGGGAAAGTCTGCTACAGGATACACACTGTGGAAGTTCGCGGGAAAATTTCTGGAGGCGTGGTCCTATTCGCGCCACGCCGGAGTCCTGCAAGATGCCTAACAATTTTACAAATGACTCCACCTCACGAACAAATTAATCTTGTCTGTCCAATTGAGTGTGTCTAAGTTAGCCTTTTATAATGCAAACACTAAATATTATTGACAGCATATTAAAGATAACAGAGAAAGGCAGGTTTACGAACGCGTCCTTTCAGGACCCTCGGCGGTGGCGCCAAACATCTTTATCAGACTTGCATAAGGGGCGTGAAGCACGACCAACATCCTTTACTTTGTAGTCACACATACACACACACTAGTCATTTTAAAATCATTTTTATTTTGACGATTCAGTAGGATATAGTTGGCAAAAAATTATATAAAAATATTATAACAAAACCCAAGAGTCTGAAACCTGAGGCAAAAAACCTAATTCATCTAGTAGTGGTAGTGGTGTGTGTGTGTGAACAGTCATAATTAAAATCCCAAACAATATTACTAGTTTAGAGTACTAAAACATTCGTATTTCTGGAGTGTCTTGTGAGAAAGACCCTTGTCACAAGCTGAAAACATATGGAGGCATGAGGATTCAAGGCCAGTCATACAAATAATGGTTAAAAAAATTAAAAATAGTTAGGTCCTAGGCCTGTTCAAAGGTATAAAGCAGTAATTATATTCCCACCCACATCTGAAAAAGAACTGTAGTACACTTGATCCACATGCCCACATATACACAGCATAAAAACCCTTAGCTCCGCCCACGCCCCCCTCTTCCTCCCTTTCGTGGACGGCCTCTGAGCTGTCTTTGGTCCTGCTGCTTATGGTCCTGTTTGGGAGGCTTCTTGCGTTCTACTTTAATCCATCCTCCCTCTGCAGCTTTGGCATCCTCTAGCTCATCTTTCTGCCTTTCTCCTACTGTTGCTGTTGCCAATCCTGGGATTATCTGTAACTGGTTCTGTGGTACTACTTGGTTGGTCCGATGTCGTCCGACTCTAGAGCCGCCATGAGATGCATGACTGCCCCCTCTATTGAATCTCCGGTCTCCTCCTCCGGTCACAGTTAGAGAGTTATAGGAGCCCTTTTTTTGGTAGTTGTACATGTGTCTACTGCTTTGAGAGCGTTCTCTCTCTGATGTGCTCTCTGAAGTGGTACTGGATGGGCTGCTACCCTTTGACCCCAGGTGGATTGAGGAGAGTTTGGTTGAAAGAGTAGGAGAGGAGCTTCGGGAGTCGGCCCATTGTGAAAGTGGACTGCGACTGGGTGATCTTCGCACAGCAGAAGCATATGATGACTGATTACCAAAAACAGACAGGAACTGCGGGAGGGTCATGCTGTCTGAGTGGTTGCTCGGCGTGGCACTGTGGCGCTCCTGGGCTAGGTCCTCTCTGAGCTGCTTTGATCTCAGACTGGAAATCCACTGAGGATCAACACCTGTGAGATAATACAAAAGTCAACTGAGTGCAAAAATTGAGTGTTTCACAGATATTCATTTATTAGCACTAGTAACAAAAATAGTTTATTTTAAGAAAAAAAGTAATTTTTTGAATATGATATAACTATTCTATAATAACTCCTCCATTTGCTTTTGTAACTGTCTTTCCTATCATCTGAACAGTTCTGGGTCCACTAAGCTTTAACATACAGCTCTGAATATGTCTAGAAGAAAATAACACATATTTTGACATATCTATTGTAAATATTTCATATGTCATTAACTGCCTTTTTATGGCAAAATGTCTTTGCAAACTATTTTTCTGTTGATTCTGTTTTGTGTTGTGCATTGTTTTGGACTGCTGTCCTGTTACTGGAATACAACAAATTTCATTTGTAACATGTTTGAATTCTATTTTTAGTAGATACTTTGTAAAATTGCAGTACATTTTCCTTTTTCCACCTAGCTACCACATACTTTTGCACTGAACTGTCCATTATACAGGCATCTGGTTTCCAAAAGCACAGAGATAAATATAGTACACTAGCGCAAGTACCGTTTTTCTGTTTAACTACACTATATGGCCAAAAGTTTGTGGAAAACCTGACCATCACCATACGTGGGCTTCCCCCAACCTGTTGCCACAAAGTTGGAAGTACACAATTGTATAGGACGTATTTGTATGCTGTAGAAATAAGACTTCCCATTGGTGGAACTAAGGGGTTGAGACCAAACCTGTTCCAGCATGACAACACCGCTGTGCACAAAGCAAGGTCCATGAAGACATGATTTGCCGAGGTTGGTGTGGAGGAACTCAAGTGGCACCTTTGGGATGAACTGGAACACAGACTGGCCCAGGCCTACTCATCTGACACCAGAGCCTGAGCTGACCAATGCTCTTGTGGCTGAATGGGCTCAAATCCCTACAGCCATGTTCCAAAATCTAGTGGAAATTCTTTACAAAATAGTGGAAGCTGTTATAAAGTGGGGACCAACTCCATATTAATGCCTTTGGTTTTGGAATGGGACATTCAGCAAGCATATATGGGTGTGATGGTCAGGTGTCCACATAGTTTTGGCCATATAGTGTATAAATTTTATATTACAATGCTTTAGTAAAATGAGGAGAAAGTTGCTGAATGCCAAAAATGATTCAGAATGAGTTTTGTTATTTCCCCACAAGTTGTATTAGGGCATAATAATGAATTTCAATTCTCTTTACCACTTTTATTTCTATTTTCATTTAACATTGTAATTAAATGACACTTAACATTACATACAATCTCTATATTAAGACAATCTTGCTCTAATTTTAAACTCCTTACTTACAGTGTCTATGGTTCTAAAAAGTAAAGATTACTATTACCAGAGTTGGAACAGCTCCTGTAGTTTCCACCCCCGTTTGTTGGTGCTGTTTCTATGAGCAGCTCTACACCTCTGATTTCATCTGGCCCACTGACCAGGCTCCACGGCACTGAGTGCATATGCCTTGTGCTCTTTGGAGACCTGACATCACTCTGATGAGACAATAAGCACAGGGTGAGTTATGCATAGGTCCAAACAGGAACCAAGCCCTACAATCTTCTTCTAGGGCCCTACTGCAGATTTGACATGACTAGATAGATATATGGGAGAAAAGTCCATACTGCACTCGATGTGGTTGAACAAGCTGTTGGTTTAATGGCTTAAATCAAACAATCCAAGTGAAGTGTAAGGGAAAGAGTGATTCTGGTTTGGGCCAGTAAAAAAGGAGAGACATCCACATTCACTTTGCTACAAATCCTGCCATTTTTTTAAAGTATATATCAGCGTGTAGAGAAGTGAAAGCCTGAGGATGTTTGCAGAGATACGTTATATTCCTTACATGTCTGGTGCTCATTTTATGTTTTTTGGGAATTTCAATTACCTCATAATTTACAATGCAGTCGACAGTCTGTTTGTCAGATATCCCGACAATCCATTTCTCCATCACAAATGGTGGCTAAGAAGAAAATGTACACAACTTCATACATCAGCTCACAACATATACTGTGTTGTGCATTATAACCAATATGGACAAAGAATGTACCTTGGTCATCTTTGAGACTTCCACATCCGGTCTGTTTGCATTAAACGTGACGTCTCTGATATAGGTTAAAGCAACTTCATCTCCGTCAAGTTCCAAGTACATTTTCCATTTGCAGTCCTGCAAAAGGCATATAGAAGACAGAAGATGACATTCAGAAGCTGTAGTCAGTTATTAGCTAATTATAAGCTTTCTTTTGTTTTGAGGTTTTGTCAGTCAGAAATGGAGTAAACAATATCACTGTTATAATAGGGATGTACAATATTGTGCAGGCACAGGCATGATGGAAGACTTGCAAAATAAAAAATACTGTATATAACCTTTAGTGTGGATATGTCATATCTGGACAGCATGGTGGTGTAGCAGGTCACAGCTCCAGGGTCAATCCTGAGATTGTGGAATCTGTGTGGAGTTTTGCATGTTTTGCCTGTGTGCATGTGGGTTTCTCCGGTTTTCTCCCACTTTCCAAAAACATGCCAGTAGGTGGATTAGCTATATTAAAATTGCCCCTAGGTGTGAATGAGTGAGTGAATGTATGTGTGCATGGTACCATGCAATGGACTAGCGTGCCATCCAGGGTGTATTCCAGCATCACTTCCAATATTCTCAAGATAGACCCATGCATCACATATATACACACATATTCACACCTCATAATAATTTAGCAGAGCATGCTGGCATGCTTTCAGAAGGTGGGAGGAAATCAGATAAACCAAAGGAAAACACTAACAGAATTTATCAAATTTTGTTTCTACCTAGATGACATAATCAAGCTGCAACAAATAAGCTGCAACAGACTGCAATAACTTTCCATAAGGTACTTTCCATAAGATAGTAAAATGTATACTCATGGTACCGAACAACTCGTTTATGCAGATCCTGAGGGTAAATGTCATATAACTCATGTCAAGGGTCTGACATCATTACTGCTAACAATACATGCGATAAGAGGATCAGGATTCTTTTTATTTGAGAATCCTGTCATTTTATTTAATAAAATTAGACTTACATAATAAAGATTTGGCATGTAATTAAGTCTACTGTATTACTCTATCATATACATTAATAAATGAACGTGGATTACCTTTTAAGCAAACTGTATATGTATTTATAATAGTGGGCTAACATTTTAATGATTGTTTATTTATTTCCAAGTGGCACTGGTACAGTAAAAATCAGCCACTCTTCTCTGTTTACTGTTGGTAAAATTCCCTACCTATTGAAAACTATCGCCAAGAAATCAAAGTTGGAGTTTCAGAGCTGTTTTTGATATATCTGTTGGTGCTATGAAAAGAAATATACCACAAATAAGAATACAAAAATGTGCAGACTTTACACATTTTTCTAGAATTGTGTATAATTTCTGGGAAGGTGGTGAACATTTGTTGACTCAATCTGCATTTGTGAAATATGTGTGAAATATGTATTTGTGGATGTGCATCCAATTAAATGCTCTCTAGAACGCTAATATCTTGTTGCCACTACCACAAGCACAGATTTCACACTGCTCACATAGGTGTGACTGTGTGGCTGTATCGTACTGCACAAAATACATATACATATACGTATATACGTATATACACTATTGGGTATAGCTCTACAGAAGGAGTTAGTTAGCAGTATAGGTAAATGGTCTTGATTATTAAGGATGGGCATTGTAACTGTTTAGCTATTTAAATATATGCATTTTAAAATATATGCATTTCAAATATCCAAACAAAAATTTCAAAATTGTTATTTTTATTCCTGTCATGTAAAGATGTTTATAGTGGACATAAGCTGGTATAGCTTGTATATTCATTCATTTATTCATTCATCTTCAGTAACCGCTTTATCTTGGTCAAGGTTCAGGTGGAGCTGAACGCTATTCCAGGTACACTGGGCATGAGGTGGGAATACACACTGTATAGGACTCCAGTCCACTGCAGGACACTATGCACACACTTTCACACCAAGGGACAATTTAGCATAGGCAATCCACCCACTGGCATGTTTTTAGAATGTGGGAGGAAACTGGAAAACCTGGAGGAAACTCACAGAGAGCATGCACAGAAACTCCACGCAGGCAGTAACCTGAGCTCAGGATCAATCCAGGGTTGTTGGCAATAACACTACCCACTGCACCACCAGCCCCCCATAGCTGGTATGGTATTTCCAAATAGAACTAGAAGTTAGAATTTCATTAAAAATTTGACATTAGATGCAATAATAACTGGTAATGTCCCAACATTCTCTGTGTATGATACATGATATATGATGTTGTTTGTCATTATGAATTTTTTGCTCCAAAACTTGATCAAATAGCCAAATACTGAAATGAGTTCAGAGATCGGCATATGTGAATAACCAGTGTATCATCCAACCAAGCATATTGCTCATTAACTCCAACTAAATGACACTACGAAAGAATTTTAAATGAATAAACAAACCCTTGCAACAAAGGGAAAAAATCAGAACCAACCATGAAAGCCACAATTAAAAAAGACAAAATGTGAGCTTATAACATCCACTCTCATTCCCATCATCAATGCAAATGTGCTCCTCATCAGAGGACATGTTAAAAAGTTCTGGCTGGCTTTGGACACGGTGCACATGCTGACAGAGCAATAATGATTCCCCCATTTCTCCAGCCCTGGGCACCATTCACCGGTCATTACTTAAAACACACTGCTCCTGTTGCAAGCCAATCTACTGTGTACTAAGATCAGAGAGTGACACATCACAGGAGAACCCTAACACACATCTTTACATCCTCACAAGTGTGTGGTGTGAGTGTTGAAATGAGGAGTGTGCCATGGATGAGCGTGTGTGTGTTCTGAGGGTGTGTTTTGCGTTTAGGACTTAGTGTGTGTGTGTGTTTGCTGGATGGATCTCAAAGCAGCAGTGTCAGAGGTCCTGAGTGTGTGTATGTCAGAAGCCATGTCTCGCTGTAAAGGTGCCAGACTCCTCCTCATTGGAACAGGCTGCTAGCACCTTGGCCTGGCACTGTTGGGCCTGGCCTAATCACACCGGCAGAAACAATGCGCCATGATGGCGGCCAGCACAGCGAGCGTCTAATGACGCCTCATACATAATTCAGCACCTTTTCCTCGACTCAGCGCTGATATCCTCATTAACAGCACACTCGCTGCCTGTCAGATGGCCAGTGCACAATCGCAGGCCCCTCATTTAGTCTTTGAGAAGTGCAGCTGCTACCATGACACCGCCAGAGAGAGAGGGAGAGAGAAAGAGAGAGAGAGAGAGGAGAACGAGAGACAGAGAGAGGGAAAGAGAGAAAGAGAGAGAGAGAGGAGAAAGAGAGAGAGAGGGCGGGGGAAGAGAGAGAAGGAGAGAGCGGGGAAAAGTGAGCAGAGCGGGTTTGTTTTATTTAGTCCAAAAGAACCTTCCAGTTTGTAAAAACAAGGCTGACACAGAGCCTGACACCAGGCAGGGGAAAATAATTAGCTCTCATTTTCTCAGCCTCCTGTTTCCTTCTCCCTGCTGAGTTTCCTCCCCACTAAACCACCACATGTCAGGAGAAATGGGAGGCAATTAGCGGCCTCGCTTCAGCCCCGCCGCACGCACTGAAAGGGGACTATTTATGATGGGACAATGAACAGCTGAAAGATTAAATAACATTTGCCTTTTAAAAAGAAAATGACTTCTGGCTAAATGGGCCATTTTTGATTAAATTCAAGCAGCAAGTGGAGAAGCGGCCTTTCTCCCCTCTTTGAGACCTGAACAAAGCCTTTGCAAGCAAGAGGGGGTGGATGCTATGTATCACTCTAGATGGAAGATTTATTTATCTTTTTTTCTGTTTATTTTTAAAGGAGGGAAGAAAAAATCAATCTTGCAAACAGAAAAAAATGTGCTTAGTGAGACAGTGGTCAATAGCTGATGGGAGAATAACAGGCGTCTTTACTTAAGGAAATGGCAACTTCAAGGCAAGTGTCGCCATCTTGACATCCAAAAGAGTCTCGGTTCTATACACTGATGGCAAGTCATCACCCAGGGAACAAAAGGCCTCAGTCTTCACCACAGCGCAAATAACAATTCAGAATAATGAATGCAAAAACATATCTACACACTATCAGTGGTGTGAGGTGAAAAATAAATTAAGTATGAATATGAATCAGCAGTTTGAAAACTCTGACATAGAGCTAGGGGCTTTCTGACTATAGATACCAAACAGTTTAGGCCTGGGGCTTCTAAAGTTCCTATAAATAAAGAGTTTGAAAAGAAAACGTGCATGACCAAGGTTAAAAAATTTTCCTTAAGTATCATTTTTAATGGAAGACGCATGAAATTTTGGAACATGCATTAACAAGGGCTTGAGGATTCAAATGAGTTTGCATAGAGCTAATCAAGGATTGGTAGTTTTCTAAAGTTTCGGAAGCTTTATTTTAATTCATGTTGTATTGCACCATTTTTATTTTTGCACCACAGTCTCAAAAAATCAAGGATTAAACCTCTTAATCTCTGTCAGTAAGCCCATGTTTCTCTTGTGAGCAATCATTATCAAATGATTTCTTAATTATTTCATGCGAATATACAGTATTCTGTCATTTTGGAAATTTATACCACCTCATCTAAGTGTACAATAAGAATAAAACTTAAACCATGCTAACCTATAAACAATGTTTAAAGTGTGGTGCAACTAGATTAATAGACAAACTTTGGTGTAATCCTTGTTTGCACAAATGTGTTATAGGTGCTCTTAAGGCATCTGTTGTACCTGTGGACCTGTTCCTGGTTTCCAGTGATAACCAAACACCAGCTCCAGATTAACAGTCTTCCTCCAGCGTTGCTTCTCCTCTTCTCTGTCCCATTCATCCTGACAGGGGACACAGGGACATTTCAACAGTCAAAACTCTATTTATCATCATTAACACAGTCAAAAATATAGTATCTTGGTAGTAAGACCTAAGTAAGGTTCATGGTTACACAGAAGAGGAAACATGTTATAATTAGTAATGACACAGTGAATTCTGAACAATTAAGGAAACACTTATTTATCAACACCGTATCATATCAAATTACCAGACTTCAATTATTACAAAACTGAAAATGACAAATAAATGCAAAACAGAGCTCTTAAACTAAATTGACCATACCTTTGTTAACGGGGGGAAATGGAACAGGGCCAGGTAATCATTTGTTAATTTTTCAATTTCAGTCTGAAAAAAGAATGAATGTTGTGTCTCAGGAACATGATACATAATACATGATACAGTTAGATACAGATACATTCAGATTATGAAGTATTTGAATTTTATGAATAGAGAATTTCATGTTTGGATAAGAAAGGCTTTCAACTAAAAAAAAAACCATAACCGAAATGTATAAGGAATGAAACACTTCAGAATGTGCTGTTAGAGGAAAATAATCAATGATGGGGTGGTGATTATTTTCCTGTAACCACATATACCAAAGTGTTACATTTCTCTTATTCCACAGAAATTTGCCAACTATTAATTTTTTTATTAATTAAAGAACAGCATATTGTACTTTTTATCTTTTTATATTTACATTAATGTTGTGGAATGTTTGAGAAACAAGTTATGATCAGCTATAAACAATTTTTCCCTCACCAGCCTTTCTACACATCACCTCACACTGTTGTTGATTACTTTCCTATAACTGCATGTCACGTTGTATTTTATTCTTTATGCATCAAAGCGCTTACATATCCTATAAGTGTTAATAAATTGGCTTAGACCCAATGCTACCTAAGTGTGTTTTACACTTTTAAAAATCTGTATGCCTTTTCATATTATTATACCAAGCAGCTTTCCATATTGTGCCCTTGTGCAGCAGTTCCACTACACTACCTTCAGGTGTATGATATGCCCTTTAGAGGAGATGCCCATATCTCTCATATCTGCCTCAGACAGGAGAAGCAGCCTGCGTCCAGTGATGTGGTTCTTCTTGAAGACATCAGCGTAGCGCTGCATCTCACAGTCTGCCCCGCCTGCCATTGCACAGCCACAAACACACAAATACAGCAGGAAATCTAACTTATACTACATGTACCACCACTACTCTGACTGGTACACTTGAACATATAGGAAGTATTTCTGAAAGCAAAATTATGAAATAAATAATCATATTACGAGAACTTCTTACCTGTCCCAAAAATCTGTGACATCCAGAAGTACTGTGAAATGGAGGACCTTTTAGTAAATAAACCTGTTACAATTCTCAAGTCCTATGTTCTGTTGTGTTAAATAATTTCTAAAATTTGATCAATTTCTACAGGAAAATTGACATCTTTATACTACAGACATTACAGCTGAGATCATTCAAAAGATGCTCAGAGGATAGAAACAAAGTTGAAGACCATTTTAAACACAATTTAAAAATAGAGATGGAAAGTGTTGAACTTGTATTTTTTGTATTTATTCCACTTTTTACATACATTAATAATAATTTAAATTGATGCTCCTTGATTTTTTGTGATAATGAAGAAACATTTGAGATTACTATAGCTTATATTTGAGACAAATATAAGCTATAGTAATTATTTTAAAAATATTTTAATATAAAATTACTATAAAATCAAAAGAGATGCCCTGGGCTGTCTACTGAAGAAGTGGACAGAACACAAAAGCTAAAACTCTCAGTAGTGTTGTAATCAATTAAATATTGTAATGCACATTTAACACTGATACTGACCACATGTTCCTCTGTCCAGACATGGATGGCCAGGTTCGGGAGCAGCTACAGAGAGAAAGAGAGAGTAATGCATACGAACAGTGAACTCTTATTAAAGGATGGTGTTAATTTACTCATTAAATTCATATAGCATTCAACTCATTGAATGCTATAATGTAAGTTAACATAATTTCCATCAATTCTTTATGAAGCTAAAATGCATACTAAATATAATATGCAGCACTTTTGTATGAAATGTCCTAACAAACTCCAGGGGGGGACAGATGCGTTAAAAGTTAAATGCCAGTCAGAGCACAAATCTCATTATTAGCAGGTAATATTATAGCACAAGAACACTGCTGTGCAAAAAGATGGTGAAGGAAATCAAAATGAACCAGTAATCTGTGCATGGAGTTTGTCAAACCTCTTACATGTGCATGAAAAAATATGGAGAAAGAGATGGAAAGAGAGAGAGAGAAAGCACAACTGTTGTGTTTTCCCTCTGTGTAGCCAGATGGGCCCTCAACTCCCCCGTCTGTGTAAGCCTCATATCAGAGGATGTAAACAAAATGATAATATACATATATAAAGAAACAAAACATCTGCCACACGCCAAAGCTCCATGACATACATGTGCCTAATTAGAGTGACATAACAGTGCATTTCAAGCAGCCATCTTGTACTTCACAACTGGCTCGCATGGTTTTATAAGGATGGGAAGCAGACTGTTGACAAAGAAGAGACGGGATGAAGGGAGGTGTAGAGACAGTCAGCACAAATGACTCTGTAATTGAAATTCCTATAAGAGCTCAGCAGGGTTCAGCAGGGTGCAGAGTGCACTCTGTCCTGCTGGTGTTATCTGAGAGACTATGGCCATGATTTGACCTTATGTTCAGTTGACGCCACAGGAACACATCCACACATCACGTCCAGAGATCACATTGAGAACAGAGCTTATTCGGGGGCACATCGATGCAACCCCACAATGCATTTTTGCCATTCTTCATCTAAAAATAATTGCAGTTGCAGTGTACATGCACTTTATTATGTGTGTTATGTACAGTCAGTGTTTAAGTAGTGGCACATTTGTCTCCTGAAATCATGTCATCTGAATTGTCATATACTTATGTTTATGATTAAAATTCACAAAACAGGAGTTTAAATTAGATTTATGCAAAGCATAAAAAGCAAAATATAGAAGTAAGAGAGTTTAAGCATATTTTTTGTCACAAAGTTTATTGCAAAAGGCAGAAAGAGACAGGATCAAAAAAGAAAACAGAATATGAATAGTATAATGTCAAAGGAAAACACTGGATCTAAGACAAACTGCAAATACAAATGCAAAACCTTTTATAATATATATACTGTATATGAGTGTTCTAATGAATATAAGTTCTAAATTAATTTGATTGTTAAAAGCAAACATTATCAAAGTCTGGGTAGGAATAATAATGTGATACTGAAAACAAGGGCACTACAAGTAAAAAACATAAAAGGAATAAATATTAGAATGTGAACATTTCATTACGTGTTTTAATGAACAAAAGCAAAAGTGTGACCTCATTCATATCTGTGTATAGATCATATGCGAGGTATTTACCCTGATAAATCATGCAGTTATTATTATGCTTTCTTTCAATTCAACTGTAACATATACAGACCTAAACTGCATCAAATTCAGGAAAATATGCAGGACCAAATATGTTCAGCAACATATTTATGTTCTTGACTATGTGAATTTTGTAGCTCATCCAATAGAATGATTTTTTAGATAATCCAAGAACACAAAGACAGGTTTACTCAGTCTTTTTGTAGCAAAGCTTCATAAAGTTTTACAGAAGGGAATCTTTCTCTCTCTCTCTCTCTCTCGTTCTCACACACACGCTCTAGCCTTTCTTGCCTATGTGAGTATCTCCCAGCCTCACTGCTCAAATTGGCCAATCTTAATGTCAGCAAAATGTCACTTCATCATAAAAGCGACGAATCTTCTCTAGGCTGACACGCGGCTCACTCGCTCCTCAGCACGCTGCTATACGTCCACTTCATTTGCCATAAATGACATCCATAAGGACTCTGTAGGCGTAGGACCGGCAGGACTAATGCAGTCCATACGTAGGAGTGGGAAACAATTATCACTTTCAGCTCTTAGCTCAATCAGAGGTTTCTATATATTAATAGGTCTTTCATAAAAAGTTTGTGTTTTGAAAAAAAAAAATACATGGTGTTATTATTTAAAAAATAAACCAACAAAAAAGTGTAACAATTGCGATATCAGGACTACATATAGATCTTTCCTACAAATAGATCTAAAACCTTATAGATAACATTTGTTTTTAGAACATGAGTAATATCTTCAATACTTTTGCGAACAGTGAGGAAAGCTGGTATAAGACCACAGTTTTTGAGGCTGGCTAATGGCTAATTAACCAAGAGGAGCTATTCCTAATCGCTGTCACTGTCATCAGACCAGCTAAAGGCAGCCATGCTGATTTTGTGTCCTTCTCGCATGGAACAGGTCTTGGAGGAGTTCTGCGTGGCCTGCATGCTGACCTGCATGTCGGAGTGCAGGACAGGGATAGAGGGGGTATCCAGGCTGAACACGTCCTCGAAGCCTTTCATCACAGCCTGCAGAGCCAAAGCGCCCAGCTCTCCGTTACAGCAGCCCCTTATCTCACACGACAGCTCCGAGCTCTTTGACTCCTCCATCTTAGTCTCAAAATACGACTCCGAACTTATCTTAGTGGCCAGGGGGGCAAAGAGCTGAGAGGAGAGTGGAAAAGGAAAGTGAAATAGAGAAAGCGGGAAAGAGAAGAGGATGGGGTGAAAGGGAAAACGAGACAAAATGAGATTGGAAATGGAAAGGGGGAGAGTAAATAGATAAATAGACATAAACAAATAGCGAAACCAAACTCAAATACAAGATGGAAAAGAGGAAATTAGTGATTTTTTTCCATGATAGAGGAATGGTTATACAGAACAGCACCAGGTGAAATGTGAAAATGAGAAAAGCCAACAAGTTTGTGCCACTACATGTTCATGACTGTCTCCCTATTTGTGCTCTGCAAGCATTCTGTAGCAGGCCATGTGAACACATCCAGATTAATATCTGTCAGCATGCTGTGTAGAGCAGCAGCACAAACCAAACCGAATGATTCTTTTCACAATACATTTAATTCCTGCCTTACACGGAATGAGTGCATGTGTATGAGAAAGTTGGCAGGTGATGATGTGAAAAAAGAGAGACAGAGCGAGAGATAGAGGACTCACCGGAGTGTTGGACTGCTCTATGAGTTTCTTCTCCCACATCTTGAGGCGGCGCTCTCTCTCCTTCAGCTCCTGCTCTTTAGTGCTCAGGTCCCTCTCCAGCTTCTTCAAGCGATCCAGAGTTGCCTCAATCTCACGCCTTCACACAGAGAAACATTACACAAACACTTCAGTCTTCATATCACAGGTGTACTCTTTCACAGAGACCAACCGCACACCAATTCAACAATCACAGACATATCACAGGGTTCAAAAGTCTCAATTACTTCCGGTTTTATTTACCAGCTTTACATTTAGTTTTAATTTCAATTCAATTCTATTTTATTCTGTTTTCATACCGCTTTTGACAATAGACATGGCTACAAAGCAGGTTTACAGAAATCTGGATGAGCAATCCAGAGGTGACAATGGCAAAGAAAGGGCCCCTGAGATGACATGAGTAAAAAATGAAGAGAAACTCATCCTCTTTTGGGTGACAACAAATTGTGTCTTATTGACTTACTCCTGATATTGAAATGAGTAGGTAGGCATTACTGCCATTACTGTTTTCAACAGGGCAGACTATCTTTTGATTCGTAATAATGAATAGTAATTTTATCTTGTAAAATATGATATCATTTGACAAAAAACTTGTCTTTCATAATAACACTTCTTAGTAGTGGACTCATTTGGTATTTGTCAGTCTCATTATTTCTACTAATGAGCATAGTTTGACCGCTGTGATCACCATGAAGGCCACCAGAGGGGGCAGTGGGTAGGCTGCAAATTTTTGTCCCCCGCAGTTATTTATAAAGAAGCATGTGACGCAACCCGGACCTCCCACTCAGCGCCCTCCAGCCAGGCTTCCACTCCCACTCCAAACTTCCCATGTAATTGCTTTCCTTGCTTGTCACTTACTCGACAATCGCACATGGAATTTCACATTCACATGTGCCCTTAGCTTACTTGTTTTCCAGACAATCATATACGCTACTTTTACTTTCTCTCTTTCTGTAGGAAGGACCTGAAAGACGAGAATCTCTTGTTCTGCTCTTGGGGCCTCTTCCAGCCGATCTTAATATAGGTCTAACATCATACACCCAGAATCTTCTACAGCTGTCTGTCACAGCACCAAAACACTGAAGCCCCAGCCTGCACGGTGGGAATACTTCATACTGACTATGTTTTACTCCCACCAAATAAGCCTATCTAACTAATCGGCTGCCATCATGTAGCTAACTTTTATATTTGAAATTCAGCTATCACAATATGCAGTGCAGCCAGTAAGTAATTAAACAGAGGCATCATTTTTGTTTAGATTCTGTGCTCTAGCTAGCATATAAGGTTTGTAATGAAAGAACGACTACATGAATTTTTGAATTGCAGGTTTATGATATTGTTATAAAGACTCCCCCAATTTCATGGAGTCCAAGGAACTGATTTCCTGACATCCCAAAAAAGGCAGGGGAGCAACCAATATTTAAATTGTGTGTTATTTCTTCTTGATTGTAGTGCTGAGCTCAGATCCCTGAAGAGTAAACTAAAATTCCATTATAACACCAATTAAATGTTATGAGTGTTAAAGTGTTAAAAAATTGTTCAAAACACAATAGGAGCAAATTAAGAGTGAAAACATGACTGTGTGTTAATAATAAAAGTAAAGTAAACTTTTCTGCAGTAATACTGTCCTAATTAAAGACACGTTCAGAATATTTTGAGATACTGGGGCATGATTTTGAGAAACTTTAATATAATTACATCTTTATTTTATCTTCAGATAGCTGAAATGGCTATGTTGTTGTTACTCTGCTTCTGTTAGGGGTCGCCGCAGCGGAGCATAATTGATTGGGCACAGTTTTTATGCCGGATGCCCTTCCTGACGCAACCCTCCCCAATTTTATCCGGGCTTGGGACCGGCACTGAGAGCACACTGTTGCATGCAACCCAGTGGCTGGGGTTGGTTTCCTGGCTGGGAATCGAACCCGGGACACAGCAGTGAGTGCACTGAAGCCTAACCACTAGTCCTCCAGGGACCGAGATAGCTGAAATGGCTATAAACAAATATAATACTTCCTTTTTGGACGTATTAATTTTAATTAATATGTCATTTAGTAAATCTCACTGTGGGGGCAAAGTGACTCTACTTGCCCTGATTTTCATTGTGCGTATTCATTGCATAAGCTTATTCATTGCTTATTTGCTCATTTGAAAGACATAAACTTAGATAAGCCTATTCTTAAACTATTCAAAAACATTTTTTACAGGTGTTATCTTTGCAGATATTAACTTTGCAGATCAGATAAACAGTAAATGAGGGCCTAAGTATGTTAATGTGATAAATACTCATTTTAAATAAAGCTGTTGTGTTTAGTAATTAGTAAACACAGGCATCACCAGAGTTGGATCATGAGCAGTTTACATTCCATTAGAAGAAGCTTTTATTTGTCACTTATCTATTACAGAACAGTGAAATTCGAATAACCTTACCTCCATTCTGCTTTGTTTTGCAAGAAGGAGTTGCACTGGTCAGAGAGCTGGCTGTCATTGCACATGGCCTCTAGTATGGACAAGATCTCTTTAAACAAGGGTCTTTTCTACAATGGAACAAAAATATGTATCATTGCAGATTCAAAAATACATTACCTTTTCACTGCAACCTTTCTAAAACTTTTCTGCTGTGGTCCTAATTTACACAAGACTGTTGGTTTATCACTTACTATTTAAGTGTGTTTTTAGGACTATTAGTGACTGTACTCTATCTGTTGCTATGCACAATTTAGTGACCAGATATTATTTGTGTTGGTGGATCATTATAGATCAGTACAGCAGAGACAATGAAGTGGTAATACATCAGAGTTAGCAGCATTGCTGGGATTATTAAAAAAAAAACACACACACAAAAAAAATCACTGCTAGGTTTCAGAAAACTCCACCAAACAAAAACAATCAGGCAGCAGTGTCCTGTGATCAAAACTAACACTGATATGAATAACTGTGCAAGGAAAATGCTTTCTAGTGTCTAACTGCACACCTACAAGAGTTTCCAAAAAATTTAATCATAATATTTAGGCCAGTAAGTCTATAAACTTGTCTGTGCTAATTCTGGCACCCAGTTGGCTAGTAGCCATGTATTACTGCAACGATTCAAAAGGACAGAATATTCCATCACTATTAAATGCTCCTTTAAATATATCAATACATCATCATTTGGCTCTGAAAACAGATACTTGGTGAATCACATGCAGTATTAAGACATGATGAAACAAGTCATTATAAGACAAAATGGTATATCTGAAGCACTTTAACAGATAGAAAAAAATTCTTACATAGCCTATAAACAACCTTTTATTACACTATTAAAAGTTCACTGTCATGTTTAGTTGTGAATTGGGTCTTAAATAAATTTTTTTTAAAACTGCCTCGCACTGCTCTTATTGACTGGCCGGATGAGGGCTGAGCCAGTGAATGTCAATTTATCATCTTCACTGAACTGGGTGTGGAAGTGTTTGAGGAGATATGTGACCTGACAAACTGAAGCCTGATGGAAAGATGACAGAAGCCTCCTGGATTCTTGGAGCTTACCATTTCATTCAAATGATATGAAACATTAAGAACTTTAGAACATGAAACATCAGGCCATGTCTTAATAAGGATGACTTACTCATCTTAGTGAATTTGTTCTAAGTGTCTGCTTTGCTACACTGAACTGACTACAGTTTGGGATTAACACCAGAATTAAGGTAATAACTAGAGACGTTGCATTGTGACTTGTTTGCATTATAGTTTATTAAAAGTTTATTGCAGGGCTTTCATGCAATATCATAAATCATAACATGAATTGATTGTGTTTGCAGAAACAGATACTGTGCTCTGGAGAGTAAACACAATCTTGTTCATGACTAATGACTGAATTCTTACCATTGGTTCTGTTTCCCAGCATTTCCTCATCAGGTTTGCAAAACTGGCAGGACAGCTGCTGGGAATAGTCAATCTCTGCAACACACACACTCACTACATTACCATCCTATCCACTTTACAACAAACAAGCTACAAAGAGCTCATGGAAAAGAGCATATCACTCTGCAGCACACAAGGTTTTGGGTTTGGTGAGTTGAAACAGGATTTCACATGACCAGTATAAGCGAATATAAGTACTGTATTTCTGATCAGATAAAAATCAAAGAGAGCTGCTTAGAATATGTTTATACAGAAACAGAGCGCTGAGTTCTGTAGATTGTAAATGATTAGCTATCGTTTACCTCATTCTTCTCCACAACCAGCCAAGCCACTTGCAGCCCCTCTAGCCCTTTGAATGGAATCTCACGAGTCAGCATCTCCCACAGAACCTGACAGACACACGCACACACAGATGGAAATAGATATTATTCTGAAATTTACAGTGTCAATTGTAATTTGTGTAGTTATAAAAGCTGCACAAATGCCTTTGAGTGTTTTTGACCATAACTGGGTTTTTCTGCCTAGAATATTCTTTCGCGATTCCTACTTTAAGAAAGCATAAATATATTTCATGTTAGGTAGATAAGCAGCCAGATTAACAATTTAAAAGTTTAACAGCTGTAGGTTAGGAATAAAGATGGGAATAAAAAGAGACATTTAAATTAAATGCAAATTAATTTTCCAGTGTATTGATGTCTTTCAGTGGAATTGAAATGGAATATTTAAATATAATTTTCTCCTTTTTCACTTTTGGCATTCCCCAGACTATTAAATGCTACAACTTTTCTTGTGGTTGAGATACATGCAAAAGTGAAACATATTTCAGTTCAGAGGTATGTGTAGCCAAATTTGACCATGTGAAGGGTTTTCCCACAGATACACACACACACACACACACACACACACAGAGCGAGAGAGAGAGAGAGAGAGACAGAGAGAGAGAGAGACTCACCACTCCATAGGAGTATGTATCACATGTTTCAGAAACTGGAAGGCTCTGAATGACCTCCGGAGCCATCCAGGGGAAGGTGCCCACCAGAGACATGTGTGTGGTGTGTGAGTGAAACTTAGATGCTCCAAAATCACAGATCTATAATCACATGGACAGATTTATACAAATCATCATTTAGTCATCATAGTCTCAGCACATACATGATGAAACCCATCAATGAATCAAGGAATAGAGCTTGAGAAATACCTTGAGAACTTTGTCTCCCGTCATGACCACTGTAAAGAAAGACATCATGTACAAGTAAGAAAACTTCCTGTGGTAAATAGGCTTCTATTATTGTTGGCCAGGTTTTTAGAGTCATAAGATCTTTCTACAGTATAACCACTTAAACTCTAGTCTAGAGTCAACATTCCTTGCTTGTAACTACTGTACATAGTTTCCCAGTAAGTTATACAAAGAATTCATAATATTTACAGAATCATATATTTTAAGATGAATAAAACAATCTGAGAAAAACTCATGAGAATTGGCAAAAGTACCATTTCGGGACTTGAGATCCCTGTGGATAACTTTAACCGGGGCCTCCGCATGTAAATAATGCATTCCTGCAGTAAACAAAGACAGAAATTACTGCAGTTATAATTAATAACAACAAAAGCTTTCACAATTTTCATCATTTATGTTGTTAATCCATATTTATTTATTGATGGAAATTTTCCGGTAATGATCCAGATAGATCATTTTCCATCATGTGTTTTTAATAATGAATGTATTCTTTTGTAATTAGCTCCAGCTACATTCTGGTGTATGTGCATGTTTGCGTGTACCTTTAGCGATCTCTGTTGCCCAAGTCATGATCTGTCTCATGCTGATTTCTTCACTTGCATCACTTGATAGATACTCATATAATGACCCTCCACTGGCATACTCTGAAATAAATGTCATAAATGAAAATGCAAAATATTTAATGCAATATGTTTTTAAACTCAGAGCAATAGGCCTAAGCTGTGAAACACATCTGATATATCATTTTTTAAATCAAACTGTAACCATTCAAAGAGACACTGCTGTATCTTTTATCAAATACTGACCACATACTACTGATAAATGTCTCAATGTGTTTGGAGGAGAACAATAATGACTCAGATTTACAACATATACAACTCTCGTGTTCAGCTCATATTTCCATGAAGGAGTGAGAGTGACCCCTACTGTCCAGTACCTTTCCCATGGGAATGGGGCCAGTTCATTTGTCCAAGGGCTTCCAAATATACATAATAAATAATATGTTGAAAGTTATACGACACCATGCAGCAGTGAAGTTCCTCTTCCTCTCAGAGGAAAATCAAAACACATCTTCTATTCAGGCCACAATGCATAAAAAAACGATCATGCCCACATAAAAGGGTAACAACCAAAGGCAAAAAATGTAAAGTGATGCATAAACTCAAAATACATAAACTCATATGGTTACATATACATTATAAGGTATAAAAATATATCATCTAGCAGTGTATGTACAGGAGCTGAACTTTCAAGCGCTAACTGAAATCAAACATGAATATCATAAAATCTGCCATTTATGTCAAGGTACATTTCAACTGATTTCACAACAGCTTTCTCTGCTGTGGACTTTGCATTCATTTATGAGACATATCCTGCCTACCCTTTATCATAACTTCCTAGAGGACATGCCCTACCTATTTCTGGGAAGTCCTTTTTGGCATGTGATCAGACTATTAACATATACTGCATCTGACTACAATACAGAAAATGCATGAAAATTTCAAATGATATTTGTATGAAATTTATAAACCATATCACACATAGTCCATTTCATAGACAGAAGTGAGAGAATCAGATAAATTGTTTATTAAACACTGGGCTTTGACTCCTTCATTACTGAAATATGATGGGACGGGAGATTTATAACCCTGCTGATGAAACTGGAAACATAAGATGCCAGCCAGGCTGCTTGTAAACGTCTCTCCTTTACCTGGTGCTAATTAGTTCGGTCTTTGATAAATAGAGATGGCAGTTCCCTGACAACCCATACTCAATCCACATACTATAGCCTTCCTACTGCTGCACTGATCGCACAACAAACCTGGTCTGATAGACTTTCAAATAAAAAATGAAGGTTATATAACGCTCCACCTATAGCTGTGCAAGGCCAAGCCATTATTTTACTGACAAAGCTAAATAATGTCAGACAGAACACAGGGCTTTAAATGTTTCTGGTATGTTTGCTAAGATTGAGATGTATAGTCTCTTCGGGATATAAAGAATAACTGTAACACAGAAGTCTGCCTTGGTTCAGTGATAGGACAATATTCTTACCATCTCACAACTAAGAACTTTAATATAACAATATCAATTATCAACAAGCCTAATGTGTCTACTTCAGAGATTAGTAGTTATTTTCTATTTCTATTTCATTATTTGGTGCAGGCCACTGAATAAGAGAAATAAAATTTACTACAAGTCTGACAGTCTAATAAGTTTAATAAACGTAAAATTATAACCGTCCACCTTGGTGCCTTGACAATTTACACAAACCCAACAATGCTGACATTAACCAGTGATGAATGTGATAAAATACTCTGTGATTAACAGTTGTTGATTTAGTGTGGCCATTTCTTAGAAAGCATCAATAAAACATTTATGAAAATGACTGAGCAAATATTGACATTCATACACTGCCACAGGATTATTATTTATTATTATAATATTATATAGTTAGATGTTGAAACTGGCTTTTTATTTTTCTGATACAAATAAGTCATCAGTAAAATACATGATAGTCATAGTGAACACTTAAAGTAGAAAAAGACTATAAGGCATAAGAGGTTGTGTAAAAACAGACCTGTGACGATTCCATAGTTTGGGGCCTCAAGAATTGCGCCATAAAACTGGATGATATTTCGATGACTGAGTACACTCAAGATCTCTGCCTGTGACAGATAAGGCAACAAATAAGGACCAAAAATAAACATTAAGACAAACAACAAAATGATTTTCCATTTGTAACTATCAGAGGGCCGATTTAGACGTATTCGGCGTGATTTACAGATTTTGTAACAGTTATTGTAACCAAATCATCCTATGATATCTGATACTTCTTAGGTTTCTAACAAAACTTTATTGCAACATCATTTTATGTGTTATACTTGTGGACAAGAATATGATATTCAAATTTTATTAATAGTCCAGTTTTAGGATGGCAAGAGATCAGAGACTTCTGTGCAGCTCAAAATATTTACAATACCGCTGAAATATTTGAGTAACTGCAGATCAAACTAATGCTTACTTACATCCTTGTATCAAAGTTTAAAAAGTTATTTTGTGTAACCAATGTGTTCATGTGACAGATTTTTTTCACATTTTCAAAGCTTTTTCAACTCAATAACCGAGGTCACAGTGATATAAAAAACATGACATAGTCTGAGCTAAAAATAAAACGTAAAAAAAAATAAATGGCAAAATGACAAATCCATCACTTCAAAGTAATTTGAAGCCAAACACAGTTCTCACCTGAGACTAATATGATTTAATTATGTGATAATTTTCTTTTAAAGACACAGTGCATGCATTTATAAGATCACAAATGAAACCCTCGGCGCCACACACACCCTCTTCAGAGCAAGGGGGAAGCATATTCGAGGCTGGTGCGTAGCACCAGGCGCTACATGCAGAGAGGCAATTAAAATGATTATCACACTGACAATTAAAACGCGAATATGAAAAGCGCAGGCAATTACGTCGCCCACCTCTTTCTCAATCTTCAGCAGCTTTTTCACCGCCACCTCTTTGTCCTGCGAGATCCAGCGGGCACGGTACACACTGCCAAAGCTCCCGCCGCCACAGTTCTCGTAGAAGTGGATGTCATCGAATTTGATTTGAACGAAGGAGGCGCCCAGAGACGCCATGGCATAATGACACTTTTAAAACACTCCGCTCTCCTGTACAAGCAGTGAGTAGGCAGAAAAAGAGGGGAGAGAAACGGGCAAATTAGAGATGAAGTTGATTTGAGTCCCTGTGCGCAGTGACATCCAGGTCTGAGCTGCTCTTGTGTCTACTTTCGTACCATTGTAGAGTGACACAGATAAAGATATACACTCATCCACCCACCACCTCATACACACTCACTCACACACACTCACACAAACACACACATGGTTAGAGTTACAGGCAGTGTGAGCTCACTGTGCACTCACAGTAACATGTTTGACTCTGGTGTCATTGGCTGTCTCGACTGCAAGAGATGTTTGTGCCAGCGGGGAGGGGTGTAATGCCAAAGCCCGAGTCTGAGGAAGACTATTTAAGTGACAGCAACTGTAGGTGATTGTGCAGTTGAGAATGAGAGCAGTCTGAACTACTATATGTATATGTGTATGCGTATGATATTCCTCACCCATGCAAGTGCTTTACAGCACATTCCTTGTATGCCCCCTCCTTCAGCCACCCCCAACCTAAGTGTGTGAGTCAGATTCAGCCGTATACAGCACACAGGCTCTTGGCCCTGGTTTAGGCCTGAGGTATTCCTGGCATTCAGCCTGTTACACGCTCATGTCAAACACAGTGCACGAATTTCCGAGATCACCAGTCACCATGGGGAACCTGAGACTGTTCTAGAACATTCCCAACCACTTCAGATCAGCTTTAAATAAAAACCACACTCCAGTATATTCACTCTATTCATGTACATTGTGGTTCTTTGATTCCAAGGTTGCGCACTTGGTAGCTCGATTAATCATTTTACCAAAATCAGTCTTATCTGAGAGTTCCATCTAATATAATAAGTCATCTTAAATGAATGCTTTTTCAAAGCATTTATCTTGCTAACTAAGAAAAGTGAAGATGATATCTGACAATGTTGTTGATAGTGAAGTCAGTGATGTAGAAATCTTAATTTATGCCGTCAATTTAAAGCTGGTGTTTGTAACACTTAGGAGAGATTATAGACCTGTAATAATCATGTAATTTAGAAGATAACAGAAAAACTGTGATTCACCAAATTGCCATGCAATGGATCTGACTGATTTCTTTGTTTCAGGCTTCTGTTTACATATTTCTGGTCCAGAAATGAAAGAACAAAGGCGCTCAACTGTGCTCTTTTGCAAACAACATGTGAGACAGCATTTTCAACAAAGAAGCAGAGGAAGCATTTATTTGAAAATGCTTTCTTGTTTTCTTTCCTTGCTCCTCTTCCTTGTGTCTAAACTTCTCTTGAAGATGAAAGGAAGGAATTCAAGGAGAAAGAAAACAAGAATTGGTGAACTGATACAAAACAAGATGCTTTAAAGCATCACTTCACTTATTAATGACTTGATGCCCAGCTTTCACCTGTCACTAAGCATAACGTACTTGCATATAATAAATGTAACAAGGTGTAATTGCACACTTTATTAGCATCAATCAGGGCTTAGTTTTCTAAATATATTACAGTACAAATGTAGTTGTTAAATGGTAGAACAAGTATCATGTTACACACTCTCTCTGATCTTATGAGCTTAACTTTACGATGCTTTTGGGAGACTGGGTCCAGAACATTACTGCACGTCTACATAGCATGGTTAAATGGTGATGCTTTAGCCTATACAAGACTTAATAATGTCCACTCATCTGGGAAGGCTTTCCTCTAGATTTTGGAGCGTGGCTGTGGGGATTTGTGCTCATTCAGCCACAAGAGCATTACTGAGATCAGGCACTGATGTCGGGTGAGGAGGCCTGACGCGCAGTCGGTGTTCCAGGTCATCCCAAAGGTGTTCAGTGGGATTGAGGTCAGGGCTCTGTGCAGGCTACTCGAGTTCTTCATGCAGCTGGCATTGTGCACAGGGGCATTGTCATGCTGCAACATGTTTGGTCTAGACCTCTTAGTTCCAGTGAAGGGAAATCATAATGCTATAGCATACAAAGACATTCTATGCAAATGTGTGCTTTCTACTTTGTGGCAACAGTTTGGGGAAGGACCACATATGGGAGTGATGGTCAGGTGTCCACAAACTTTTGGCCATATAGTGTATACTTTCAATTCTAATGTTTCAGTTTCTTAAATTGATCCAAATATTCTATGTCCTTTTTATCAAACATGTGAAAACTAAAAGATAGGATGTGTAGGATGGCAACTACTGTTCCTTCTGCCACCTCTCTCAGCCCCTCGTAAAAACATAAACACACACACTCACACATTTCAACAAGAAAGGGTACATGTACTGTAAATGTATCTAATATATATGGCGTATTTCTGTAATCACACAGGACCCAAAGATTGCAAATTCACATGTTAATATAATCAATGTTTGCAAATTCTCATTCTAGAAATTTCAAATTTCCCCTTTTCATATACGCAAGAAGACTTGTGCAAAAGTATCAGTATCGTGAGTAGCCTATCACTTGGTATTAGATCAAAAAGAAAATCACTGATATCACTCATCTTTGCCTTAAAGATTACTCCTTTAGGTAAACAAAGAACATCTATTTGATTGTGCGGCTTGCAATATCTGGTTAAGAGAGGGGAAAACAGAGCATTAATCCAGACAAATTGCTGTTGGTGAACTGCTTGCATGTTACAGAGCAGTGATGAGGGCATGGTGGTGTTAGAGACTGAGGCACATAATCAATCTCTCTCTCTCTCTCTCTCTCTCCTTGCAAGTCTATATTTAGCGCTGCAGTTCAGCAGCATGGCTGCTCCACACATCTTGGATAAAGCAGAGGACAGAGCGGGCATTACGCTGTTTCTACTAAACCACTATACCAGAGGTCAAGGGGAAATCTCGCTATACATACACTTTGTGCTGCCACAACTTCAGAATATCCTTTAAAGTAATAAATCCACATGCATTTAATGGGCAGTGCACTACTGCTGGCAGTTATGTAAGCCCAAGACTATGCTCAAAAGTTTTTATTAGGCCAAAACGTCATCTGAATGCAATGTGCCTGTGTAATTTAGCACGAGGTAGAGACGAGGCCAAATCAATGTACATTTTAGCCAAAAAAAAAAAAAGAAGCAGGGGCATGAGTATCATCTGGAATGCGCATACCAAGCGCAGTCACGTGACTGCCACTGGAAAAAGAAAGTAAAAGCTCCCAATATGGTCCTGATGCTCTATCTCTTCATACAGGCAGAGACCCCATCACCGACACTACATCACCAACAGTACACTGAAAGCCACAAAGCCACCCAAAGCCCCTAGCATACACCTTATCAACCTGCAAAATGAATTTCAACATTAAAAATGACAGGGGTAACACTCCTGTCTTTCAGTGTGTAGTCAGTGTGATGTCTTTGTATCTGTAGCAGACCGTGTAAATAATTCTGCTGTAACCATGGTGTATCTTAAGGCCTGTTGTACATAAAATCCAACAGAAATGGAGGCCAGGAGAACTGAAAACTACCCTGCCATTTAACAATACACAGCAGCCATATAGGAATCCTTACAAGTATACTTGTAGCCCTAAAGTAACGTTTGCGCACCTGTAAATATACTTTACAAGTGAGTAAATATGCTCTTTTAGCTAATTGCTAATAAACTCAAGTGACATACAGAGGTGCACGAGCAGGACACAAACACGCTACAGCCGAGGCTATGTCCTAAACTACCAAGAATGTTAAAAAGGTGATATTAAATAGTAGTATTTGGTGCATGTTCAATGTCATGCGATTAGACATTGACCTATATCCTATATTTCCATAGTGAGATATATCCTATCAGTTGTGAGAGAATCCAACGTCACTTCCTGAATAGAAAAGCCGCACGAACGCGCTATTAGGAATACACTTACTTTAGTAACACACGACAGGGTCAAACAAATGGTTGCATACCAGGTGTTGTTTCTCCGCACCGTGTCCGCGCTTTAGGCTGAATGGACTTGTTTCACGGTTGGTAAAGGTCGGCACGGAGCTTGTGACACTCGAGACTCGCCTTTCCGCCGGGAATTCACGTGTTGCACAACTACTTACATCTGCCAATGTCTAGAAACGGCGGTGGCTCGCGCTCACACACACACACACACACACACACACACACACACGTGACAACAGCGCCACATGGTGGATAGAAACGGTATTGCCAGATGCACAGATGCACATAGGTGCACACTGTAGATACACAACTACTCACTGTAGCCCATCTCTTGATACAGTGTGTCACCCTCCTATATTCCCTCCATCAGAGGAAAGGAACCATCACAAGACTAATGTCAGCATTGACACTGACATGGTAGTGGTATTTGCATGTTCCTGATATGCAAATACCACTATGTATCATGTACAGCAATGTTTCTGGGATTCTTTTAAACGCTTCACTGTTGTTGCTGAGTTGACAATAGTCCATCATCCAAAACTATCCAATCAACATCATTTCCTTGGTCAGAAACTCATACTGATAAATGTGATAGAAATCAATTAACACAAACTGTGCATAGTAAAATATGTCTGTAAAACAGTCTGTAACTTCTTGTTAGTCTACAATCTCTACAAGGTGTTACAAGTGGCCAGTCAGGTCAAATCCTATACACACTAACATATCACTACCATATCAGTGTCACTGCTGTGCTGAGAATGAGCCACCATCCGAAATGTCCCATAGCAACAATCAGATGTCATACACCCAATAAAGTGTACCGAATACACCGTACATACAGTCGTACAACCGAATAAAGTGACAACTGAAAATATATCTATCTAAAAGATATATGCACAGATCAGCCATAACATTAAAACCACTGACAGGTGAAGTGAATAAACCTGATTATTTCAAGGGGTAGGATATATTAGACACTGATTATCTGACAAGGGGTAGGATATATTAGACACCAAGTGAACAGTCAGTTCCTTGTGATGGCTAGATGACTGGGTCAGAGCATCTCCAAAAAGGTCTTGTGGGGTGTTCCCAGTATGCAGTGGTTAGTACCTATCAAAAGTGGTCCAAGGAAGGACAACTGGTGAACCAGCGACAGGGTCATGGGCGCCCAAGGCTCATTAATGCATGTGGCGAGCGAAGGCTAGTCCGTCTGGTCCGATCCCACAGAAGAGCTACTGTAGCACAAACTGCTGAAAAGGTTAATGCTGGCTATGATACAAAGGTGTCAGAACACAGTGCATTGCAGCTTGCTGCCTATGGGGCTATGCAGCCTTTGACTGGTTAAAGTGCCCATGCTGACACCTCTCTACCACCGAAAGTGCCTACAGTGGGAACATGAGCATTGAACTGGACCATGGAGCAATAGAAAAAGGTGGCCTGGTCTGAGGAATCATGTTTTCCTTTACATCATATGGACGGTGCGTGTGTATCACATACCTGGAGAAGAGATGGCACCAGGATGCACTATGGGAAGAAGGCAAACCAGTGAAGGCAGTGTGATGCTCTGGACAATGTACTGCTGGGAAACCTTGGGTCCTGGCATTCATGTGGATGTTACTTTGACACGTACCACCTGCTTAAACATTGTTGCAGACCAAGTACACCCCTTCATGGCAATGTATTCCCTAATGGCAGCAGCCTCTTTCAGCAGGATAATGCTCCCTGCCACACTGCAAAAAATGTTCAGGAATGGTTTGAGGAACATGACAAAGAGTTCAAGGTGTTGACGTGGCCTCCAAATTCCCCAGATCTCAATCCGATTGAGCGTCTGTGGGATGTGCTGGACAAACAAGTCCGATCCATGGAGGCCCCAACTCGCAACTTACAGGACTTAAAGGATCTGCTGCTAACATCTTGGTGCCAGATACCACAGCACACCTTCAGAGGTCTTGTAGAGTCCATGCTTTGATGGGGCAGAGCTGTTTTGGCAGCACAAGGGGGACCTACACCACATTAGACAGGTTGGTTTAATATACATGCCAAGGAACAATTTTTCTGTCAATGCACAGAACATAAATGACTGAGACTATTCAGATCGGCGAATAGGCCTTCTTTTAATAGACTTCAAATATTTACAAAATGCATACATCCCTCAGTAAACACTCCAATTATTTACACAGTGCAGTCCACATATAACAGTTAAAAGTTTGAACAGAGCTTACACACAGACTTCTAAAATATGTTTGGGGTCCCTCAGTTTAATGCTGAACTAATTTCATGCTGAGGTGCAAATGAAGTAACACTTAATATTACATCAGATGCACAACATCAACAAACCCCAATCATTCAAAACAACTTGTGTGCAAAAATAATAGAACACACCTTGTGCAACGTTCATCACGAGATCATCTGCAATTCAACAAGCTCACTGACACTCCACCAAACAGAACAGTACAAGTAATAAACAGATAATTGCTCCAGATTCCTCCTTAAAACCTTTTAGGTTTTAGTAGACAGTCCAGTCTTCTAACATTTTTGATGAATCCGAAAACAATTATAGGACAACACCTCAGCATGTCAGAAAAATATACTATGTACATAAAGGTACAAAAAACTGCAAAAGATTGTCTCGGATAATTCCTTATGCATTAAAATGAAAACGGCGTCCTACAAATGGCACATATAATTTCAGTGTGGGTATGCTTGCGGTTTCCGCTGATCATGGAAGGAAGAGCTCTGTAGGCTTGTCATATATACTCACTGGCCGCTTTAAAAGGAATAATAGTGCACTTGTTCAGTCATGCAATCTAACCACTCATGTGGCAGCAGTGCAATGCATAACGTTCATCTGTATGGTTTTATGCATTGTCTGCTGCCACATGACTGGCTGATTGGATAATTGTGAATGAGCAGGTGCACAGCTTTTCCTAGTAAAGTGGGCAGTGAGTGTATAAAGCTAGCTTATTCACTGGAAGGAGTGAAGCAGCATGGGTAGTTCTTTGATGAGCAGGGCTCAGGGGCGTCGGGGCTCCAGCTTGTGAGAAAGTTGGGACAGAGTACGTTGGTTGTCAATCACACTGATTTGTCGCACATAGAGCCGAACATCCTGGTGGTTCTTGGTAGCTTGAGGAGCTTCATGGTCTATAAACATGATAAAATGATACAAGCGAATCAGAGTGCAAGTAATTTTGGGTGTGGGTTGTTCATATTCATGTTATAATTTAACTGCTAACTGGTTAAAATCACAAATGCCATTCGCCATTATAATTATATATAATTATAAATAATCATAATTATAATAATATTATATAGATATATAATTTAAAAGGCCCTACTTGCTGTCATAATACTAATATTATATACTAATAATAATGTTAACTGATTCACAAATTGGTGGAAAAAAAGAACGAGGGTTTCAGAATTACGGACACATTTGCCTAACCACAACCTACTAACCCAAACTACAAAGCACAGCACCTGTAAGCAAGAAAAAAAATCACACAACTGACTTTTTCAGGCTGACAAGTCTACTGCACATAACCTGCTGAATAATCATCTGAACCAGAAATAGATTTTCTTCATGCTGTGGACTTACTGAAGGGCTGACTTCTGCAGTATCTTATTATCCGGACTGTGTTGGCAATCATTCGCTGAAAAGTATATAAACATTGTAAAAATCTAACACAGATACATTTAAATGTAATATATTATGAAAATTTCTACTTATTATCCAGTTATTCATATTAATATATATCATTCAGTAACTACTATGGATATTGTAGTAACTACAGGGAAGGATATAGAAAAGATACATAGTTAGAAGAGTAAGGAATGGCTCATGGGTCCTAGGAGTTTAAAGGGTTAAATGTTCTTAGACATAATTCTTTACAGATTAACTAAAATATACTCACCATTTTCTCAAAGTTCACCAAACTGTCAACAAAAGTCTTGTTGCCCTCATGAGTAAATGTCATATCTGACAGGAATATAAAAATCATAAATTATAAAACAATCAGATTTATAATGCTTTTTTATGCATTTTATCTATGCTCATGGTATCCTCAGTTATAACCCAATGTATGTTTTGTTATAACCCTGTCTCTATTATAATCTGCTCTGTGAGTGGTTTGCTTACTGCAGATTTTTGATAAACTGAAATTGAGTGTTAAAAGCAGTTAGGACAGTCCTAATTTGCACTCACCTTTAATCAGTAAAGGCATGAAGGGGATGATGGGAGGGTCCAGCTTAGCCACAGTGAGGCGGTATGCTCTGTGGTTCCTAGAGGGGTCCTGAAACATTCACAGAAGGCAAGAGAAAGTCGGACGATATGATTGCGAGATGCAATTCGCTTACTACTCTTGCCATATTTACTTTAAATCATGTAAGACTTTAGCTTACCATCAAGTTTTCATACTCTGCATAAACCTTCTTAAACTTGCTGGGTAGTTTCTATAAGGAGCAAAGGGTAAAATATTTTAACTTTTTTTCTTGAATAGCAGATGCTTATAGTGTTACTGATTTAGGTATGTGTATGAGTTCTTACATGTGCATTGCACACACACAAAAAATTAATGCACTGCTATTACATACTGTTCTGAGAAAGTTCAAATCTGACCCCAGTGTATGATGATGATAATGAAAAATCTTACCTCCCATGTCTGACTTAGTCGGCTGACTGCTGGATTACTTAATCCCATAATAATAGCAAAGAACGAGTTCAGATTCCTAAACTCTTTACAGCTAAGAAAGAATAAGATAGAGAAACATAAACATTATTTTAACTATCTATAATATATAAAATGGTTTATAAATTATTTGGATATATACGTGATTCTAAGAGCTTATGCACTTAATTTTATATATATATATATATAGTACTGTGCAACAGTCTTAGGCACATGCAAAGAAATGTTGTAGAGCAATGATGCCTTCAAAAATAATGAAATTAAATATTTCTACATTAAAAAAAATAATACAAAGAGCAGTAAACAGTAATAAAAGAAAGACAGTCAATATTTGTTGTGACAGCCTGTTGCTGTAAGTTTTATTGAGCATCTTGCAGAAGCAGCCACAGCTCTTCTGGAGACTTTGACTGTCACACTTGCTTCTTATTTTTGCAGCAAAACCCAGCAGCCTTCATTATGTATTTTGTCTGAAAAGTGTCTCTTACATAATATTCTGCTTTCTTTACTGCCATACAAACACTATTCTGTCACATTTAATTTTGTGCTGGAAAACTAACATTTGGACATCTAAATGTTTTTCTACTGACTCGATAATGTAGAAGTCATAAGACACAAATCTATAACAAAGTTTATACTAAAAAAAATATAGGGTGCCTAAGACTTTTGCACAGTACATTTATATACATTTAGTACACACACACACACACACACACACACACATATATATATATATATATATATATATATATATATATATATATATATATATATATATATATATATATACCAATCAGCCATAATATTAAAACCACCTGGCAATATTGTGTACACAATACCGCCAAAACAGTGGTGACCCATCGAGGCATGGACTCCACAAGACCTCTGAAGGTGTGCTGTGGTATCTGGCACCAAGAAGTTAGCAGCAGATCGTTTAAGCCCTGTAAGTTGCAAGGTCTCACAGTTGCTCGATCTGGGGAATTTGGAGGCCGAGTCAACACCTTGAACCCTTTGTCATGTTCCTCAAACCATTCCTGAACAATTTTTTCAGTGTGGGAGAGCATGTTATCTTACTCAAAGAGGCCACTTCCATTATTTAATACAGTTGCCATAAATGGGTGTACTTGGTCTGCAGCAATGTTTAAGCAGGTGGTATGTGTCAAAGTAAAATCCACATGAATGCCAGGACCCAAGGTTTCCCAGCAAGACATTGTCCAGAACATCACACTGAATCTGCTGGCTTGCCTTCTTTCCATAGTGCATCCTGGTGCCATCTCTTCCCCAGGTAAGTGATGCACACGCACCCAGCTGTAATGATGTAAAAGAAAATGTGATTCATCAGACCAGGCCACCTTCTTCTATTGCTCCACGATCAAGCTCTGATGCTCACATGCCCATTGTAGGCATTGTAGGTGCTTTCGGCAGTGGACAGAGGTCAGCATGGACACACAGCTAGCCTTCGCTCCCCACGTGCATCACATGCACGTGCATGGGCCTTGGGTGCCCATGACCCTGTCGCCGGTTCACCGGTTGTCCTTCCTTCGACAAATTTTGGTAGGTACTAACCACTGCATAACAGGAACACACCACAAGACCTGCCATTTTGGAGATGCTCTGACCCAGTCATCTAGCCATCACAAATAGCCCTTGTCAGTGTTACTTCAGATCCTTATGCTTGCCCATTTTTCCTACTTCCAACACATCAACTTCAAGAACTGATTGTTCAGTTGCCGCTTAATATATCCCACCTTTTGACATGTGCCATCGTGGTTTTATTGCTATGGTTGGTCCGTGTGTGTATAGAAGACTAGGTCAGAGCATCCCCAAAAAGGCAGGTCTTGTGGGGTGTTCCCGGTATGCGGTGTTAATACTTACTAAAAGTGGTCCAAGAAAGGACAACTGGTGAACCAGCGACAGGGTCCCGGGCGCCCAAGGCTCACTGATGCATGTGGGGAGTGAAGACTAGCCGGTCTGATCCAATCCCACAGAAGAGCTACTGTAGCATAAATTGCTGAAAAAATTAATGCTGGCTACGATAGAAAGGTGTCAGAACACAGTGCATCGCAGCTTGCTGCCTATGGGGCTATGCAGCCTTTGACTGGTTAGAGTGTCCATGCTGACCCCTGTCCACCACCGAAAGTGCCTACAATGGGAACATGAGCATCAGAACTGGAACATGGAGCAGTGGATGAAGGTGGCCTTGTCTGATGAATCACTTTTTCATTTACATCACATGGACGGGTGCGTGTGTGTCATTTACCTGTGGATGGGATGGCACCAGGATGCACTATATGAAGAAGACAAACCAGTGAAGGCAGTGTGATGTTCTGGGCAATGTTCTGCTGGGAAATTTGGGTCCTGGCATTATGTGGATGTTACTCTGACACATACCACCTACCTAAACATTGTTGCAGACCAAGTACACCCCTTCATGGCAACAGTATTCCTTAATAGCAGGGCCCTGGGTGCTATTAAGGAATGGTTTGAGGAACATGACAAAGAGTTCAAGGTGTTGACGTGGCCTCCAAATTCCCCAGATCTCAATCTGATTGAACATCTGTGGGATGTGCTGGACAAACAAGGCCAATCCATGGAGGCCCCACCTCGCAACTTACAGGACTTAAAGGATCTGCTGCTAACGTCTTGGTGCCAGATACCACAGCACAACTTCAGAGGTCTTGTGGAGTCCACGCCTTGAAGGGTCAGAGCTGTTTTGGTGGCATAATGGGAACCTACACAATATTAAGCAGGTGGTTTTAATGTTATGGCTGATCGGTGTACACACACACACACACACACACACACACACACACACACATATATATATATATATATATATATATATATATATATATAAATAATTAAACAGTGCATAAGCTCTGTTAAGATCGAAATAATTTATAAACATAACTTATAAACCATTTTAGTTCTAAACTGAGTAATTGTGATAAATTCCTGTGATTTCAATCCTGTGCACAGTAATTAGCATTCTACTCATTATCATGAAGCCCTAGAGTCTTTTTAACTCTCTTGAATCATGAAAGATTGTCCTAAATAAAAAGTAAATAAATACGAGGCTGAGTCTCACTGGGCAGCAATCTTGATGAATTTCTTGAGCAGCTGGACACGTTTGCTAAGGGTGGAGCAGAGGCACACCTCTGTCACCACCCACAGCTGGATCTCATTGAACCGGCGTAGAAAGAGATCTAGATTTGCCGTCGCCTTTTTAAAGTGCTGCCGGCCAAACGTGTGGTAAATCAACTCGTGCTGAAAGAGAGCAGAATGAATTTTATCAGTTCTGCTGAAGGAAACCCAGTCTCACCATTTCAGGTATCAAATCTTTGTGCTTTCATGCTGATGTGTGTGTGTGTGAGTGAGACATTGTCACAAGTTTGACCCTAAACTCTATCTGGTTCATTATAGTCTGCTAATACCTGCTGTGAGGTGTTGCCTTCATTGCATGTCTCACTTCAAACGCTGTATATTTGTGGTTTTCCAGTGGCAGAACGAGCTACATCTGTTCATCTTGCACAGTCTCTTGAAGTATCATCTCACTACTTTGGTGGTCTGTGACCTATTGTTAATATGATCCTTTAGCACTCTCTTGTGTTATGCCTTACTATGTGCCAATGTTATTTATAGTCATTTATTTTGTAACATTTTGTTTCTTTCCTTTTATATCCTGAATTGTACGGTATATAGTTGTGGAAACAGCTGTAGAATTTGCATCAAATGTGTTTTTTGTCATAGTTCAATGCTTGTTTCTATTTTGCAAGTCACGCTAAAAGCATCTTCCAAATGAATAAATGTAAATGTGTGCATGTTTACCTCATGCACACAGTTGAAGAGTTCCCATTCATAAAGGGTCATCTGGTAGGCCACCTCTTTGGAGCTCATTAGCTCAAGGGTGGACATGGAGCCAGCAGACGGTCCCTCTTGCTCTGGTAGTGGAGTCTGCACTCACAGTAAAGCATAATAATCACTCAGGGCCTACATACCTCATGAAACATAACAATAAGCTTGTACACCTGTACACCCGCAAAAGCTGTTGCTTCATAGACATCTTTAGACCATGAATACTTGTTTTTGAAGTGTCTGATGTGTTTTCTCTAAAGGATTTCACAAATAGGAAAGTTATATTTACAGTATATTGCTAAACTTGGTTTCACTTCATGCATTTCCTTAAAAAACTCCTGTAAATTTACAGCATTTATTTTAAAGCAAAATACTATTTTTATTATTGAATAGGATTGTACTGTGAACAATTGGGCAGTTAACGCACTTAGAGTAAAATACCAGAAAACCCAATGCATAATGGGATATTTAGCATTTTAAGCTGGAATAAGAATGGTGAAGACTCTCTTTTTGTCAACATCAGAAAATTAGCGCATCATTTTTGTGCCCTTTCTTTTAGCGACTATATATATATTATATATATATATATGTGTGTGTGTGTGTGTGTGTGTGTGGAGGGGGGTCTGGGTGTTTGGCTGGCTTTCATTTACCAAAGAGTTAATCTGTTCCCTGGAGCAGACAAACAGACGACCATTAATACTGAGGGAGGAGAAGATGGATACTTCATTGGGCTTCAGCACCACTTTATCTGGAAAAAAAAATCTTGTTAAATAATAATAATAATAATAATAATAATAATAATAATAATAATAATAATAATAGTAACAATGTTCCTTTTCACAAGATTAACAGGTTAAACAGTATATTCATATTATTCTGTGTATTATGAGGGAGCATCCTGATATTCTGATTATAACACTGCTTTTGTTTGCTTGAACATTACGTCATTAGGGAAAAATTGTTTTGTACATGACATTTTCAGGTATATGTTCAACCAAATGCAAGATTACCACAATCTGGCATGTTGCTATGTATACCAATTGATCAAAACTTTAAAAAAGGCTCACCAGATTTCACACAGCCCCAAGTCTAATCAGTGACTACATTATCAGTGGTGCCAAAAATCCCTGGTCATGGTTTCGAGTCTAAATATAGTGTGTTATTATTGTTTTGGAGCACTCACACACTTTTCCTGACGCGGGGCCGAGGAGTGTGTGTTCGCCTGCCTGGTTGTCATAACAGAGTGGTTGCTATTCTATAATAACCCTGAGCCCTCACTCTCCTCTTTATCATCACAAACCTCTAAACGTGTCAGTTATGCTGTAATACATCTGTGTAGCAACCAGGTGTAGACAGCACACACGCGCCACATAGTGGCTTCACCATCTGCATCAGAAACTCTACAACGAAAATAATGTAATTGTACCATGGTAAACCCTAGTAAATTTGCAGATTTGTGTGCATGTGTTGTGTGCATGTGTTGTGGTTATGAAGGTCAGCATTAGGTCATAATGGAAAAGCCTGTCTCCACTCCAGAAGCCACAGTGGTGCGCAGAATTTTATACAATGCAGCGACAGTGATGCGCTGCTGAGAATAAAGCATTCATGTGGCAAGCAGCCAGAGGTCATACACTTAGAGAACATTAACATAGCCATTCATCAAATACACTTGAAAATTAAAGTGGTATAATGAAGCACTTACCAAGTTTAAATAAACATTTTTTTTCACAAGAGAATCCATAGTCTTAATGATTAATAGCAAAAGAAGTAGACTGTGCATAGATTAAACATGGGTGTGTATGTTCTCACCACCAGCTGAGCTAAGGTGAACCAGGAGAAGGTCGTCTTGTGAGCCCAGTTTATCTGATACTGCAGACACAACCTCTCTGACAGAGGCAGACACAGGCACTCGGATGGTGGTGTAAGTGTGGTCGCTACAGTACACCTTAAACAGAACTGCAAGTACAAAAAACACAGAAGTGGTTAAAATGCATGCACAAGAAAGAGCCTAATGTTCTGAATATATTAGGTTGATGAGGAGCCAATGATTTTGGTTTAGCACTCTTAATTATCATCAGCTGTTTAACACTTCCAACATCACTGACTCTGCCATCCAGGGGTTAAAGTGGGATTTACTACGCGGGATAGCCCTGCTTCTTTCAATTGCACCAACAATGTGGGAATGCTACAATGCAATTTATATGTTATTGTATGGATTGAAATCATAGAAATGGGATTTCAATACATTTGTTGAATTTAACTGAACTTAACTAACTGGCTGGCCAGATATTAAGGTTTCGTTTTTCCTTGACTGTCAGCTTTTCAATACCGTAGTCGCAAATTCTGTAGCACAAACTGGAACATTCTTTTCATTTAAAGATTGCATTGTATGGTATCAGGAAACTTCTGGAAGTTTTTCAGCAGCTGTATTGTGTCCTTAACCTCAGTGAATTTTAGTATTTTAGTGTCAGTTAAAATATGATTTCTTCTGGCTAAGATGTACAGTACTGTGCAAATGTCTAAGGCACATGTAAAGAAACGCTATAAAGCAAATATGCCTTCAAAAATCAGGCAATTAAACTTTTTCAACATAAAAAAACTGGATCGGAACAGATGGGCTGGCCTTCGCTCCCCACGTGCATCAGTGAGCCTTGGGTGCCCATGACCCTGTCGCCGGTTCACCGGTTGTCCTTCCTTGGACCACTTTTGGTAGGTACTAACCCCTGCATACCAGGAACACACCACGAGACCTGCTGTTTTGGAGATGCTCTGACCCAGTCGTCTAGCCGTCACAATTTGGCCCTTGTCAAAGTCTTTACTTTTAAATTAAGGGCAGAATTTAAACTAAAAGTAAATAGCTAAATAATTACAGGTTTATGTTAAACTTTTAAATAGAAATCCTTTAGAAACTTAATTCATTGTAGTAATATGGACATTAAAACAATACATAAAAGCTACATAAGGCCATAATCACTTCTTAGTGAGTACAGTGAAACCATTAATCTAGAAAAATAAACACATTTTTTCCTTTAATGATCAAACATACTGCATATACACAACATTACCAACTGCCTTCACTAAATTCATACATTTTACAAATTTTGAAATGAAAAGTGTTTCTATATAAGACAGAGCAAACCATATTACAAAGGCCGGCTGTCATGTAAGTTTGAAATAAGACTCAGTGTCAGGGATACTTACTCTCATCTGTGCTTTTGATTGGCTGCCGTTTTTGCAGTTTCTCATCTCCCATGCTGAACTGGCGAAGGAGCACTTTATGCTGAGAGCAGAGGGATTAAATATAAACTACTGCAGACATACACTACTGTAGAACAGCATGTAACAATGTAAAACACTCTGTACTTTCACAGATATACTATTTTTTCCTCACCTTTTTCTGAGAGGGATTCGCATCATCGGAACTGAAAATAAAAATGAATGGATTCTTCATGGTGAGTACTGAATTAATAGCTTTCATCATGGCCTTTTAAAAACATTTTAAAACCTGACTAATGGCAACTAGAAGAAGAAGAATGTCTCACTTCTGTTTGAGGACAGATTCCAGCTCAGGGAGCTGATCTTTGAGTGCGGGAATAAGTTTAGCATCTTCAGATACTGACATGTAAAAATCCTGCATCACAAACAACAAAGCAAACTCAGTTTCATGCAAAGATAGTCCACACACAAACCTGCTTATATCTTTCATGCAAAGATAGTCCACACACAAACCTGCTTATATCTTTCATGCAAAGATAGTCCACACACAAACCTGCTTAGATCTACAACTGTGTGTAAAAGTTTGCATTTGGTATCTGGGTGGTCTATTTGGAATTTTCTGTTCACTTAATTGTGTTAAGATTACAGCAGTTGGATATAAAACAGCATTTATATTTGTTAGCTCAAAAGTTTGTATCTCTTTTGACTTGCTCTAGTTCATTTTTTTTTTGAATGAACTAAAACTGTCAGAATGTTTTCTTTAAGTCATATAAGTTCATCTAGGCACAAACTCTCAAGGAGTTTGCCAAGAGCAGTCCAGTTATGTCAATGCAATCAGAAAAAAACAGCTTTTACAAGGCCTTAAAAAGAAAAATTGGCTTTTCTAACCTAAAGAAGGGTGTTAAAAAAAGATAGAATTGTAGGGAAGTCATTATCAACATTGAAAACCATAATTCAGAAATGAAAGGAACATAGGTAAGAGCACTTACAGAGAGTGGAAAAAAATTAACTGGGGAAAAAAAGAGTGCCTGAGAGACTCTCAAATATCCGAAACAAATAGCATAAGACATTAAAAAGCCATTAGTCACAAGTGGAATAAAAGCCCACATTTTATCTCAATCAGAAATATAAATTTGATTGTTCCAGTCATAATCCTTACATTTTTTTTATACTTCTGATAATGAAGTAAAATTTGATGATGTGATGTCTTGTTGATTTCATCATATTGAAGTAAGGGCATGCAAACTTTTGCACTCAACTGTATGTTTATTCAAGCTACATTTCTATGAAAAAAACAGCAGCAAATAGAATGTCATCATCATAATATATTTCAAGCCAATGATGAATGAAAATGAAACCCTGAAAATCTAAACGGTGCACTCAAGTGTAATATAGACCTAGCATTTACTGAAACTGATGTAGAATCCTTTATTCTGATTTGTGACTGGAATGTGAACTGAAACATTGCTCTTGGTGTTTATGTACTGAAGGAGACCTGGAGGAAGGCCAGAGAGCTCTCCTCCTCCTGCAGGTGGGGGGTGTTAATGGCAGCCCACTGCAGCACCAGACGAATGACTCTGCGCTTGTTGTTCAGAGCATAGTCCAGCCTCTCCTGATCACTGCCCTGAGACGCCTGCGCCTGGTAGGTTCACTGAGGTTAAGGACACAATTTACAATACAGCTGCTGAAAAACTTCCAGAAGTATCTTGATACCATACATTGCATTGTTTAAACGAAAAGCATGTTCCAATTTGTGCTACAGAATTTGTGACTATGGTGTTGAAAAAGACAAGTTATAAAATACAGAGCCTAAAATGTACAAGAGCACTTAGGCCTAATGGAAAAGAGGGAGAGAGCAGGAGAAAGAGATAAAAAGCTATATTAAGGAAAGGGTAAAATATGGTAAAAGTTACAGAAGCAAAGGATATTGGGCCATGAGGAGTGGACACAGTTGCTTATTGGGAATAAATACACAGTGCATAAGCACAAAGTCATCCAACGCTGGATCTGCAGAGAGATAGAAAGGGATTAAGAAACACATAGACAATGTGATGTAAAATAGGGATTAAGAAACACATAGACAAATGGAAAAACAGTGAGCGAAGGAAGAAAAAAGATCTCTATCATATTTCAGCATGTCCAATAAATGTCAGGCCAGACCACTGAATACTAAGCACATGGCTTGGTCTGCATTAGATCAGTAGCTGTGTTTAGTACTAAATATAGACATGCCCAAACTGGACTTGCTCACTCATCTTTCACCCAACCTATCTCATTTGAGTCTCAGAGGAAAAATGCTGCAGGATATATAGTAAACAGTTTACCTGTAAATTGTAACCATGAACCTTACTCCATTAGATGTTGATTTGAGATGTTGAGATTGGCCAAGACAAAATTCACTGACAGAAATGAGCTGAGTTCGTTAGAAAATGCAGTCTAGAAGAACACATTTCTACACAATCTAATTTCTATTTACTCCTTCAGTAGAGTATGTGTGATTACCTTGGACAAGAATTTCTACACAGTTCTCTAAACTGAGAAAATAATTGAAAAGCTCTTTACCGCATATTCACTTATAATGAACATTTAAGGGTAGCTGTTGTTACAGTCAATAATCAATTATGCAATCATCCTTTAAGAAAAAAAAAGACTACTCAAGTAAATACGGTTTTATTTTTTGCTATATTGCTCTATATTGAAAGCTGGACAAGCCTAAAAAAAGAAAAGCTCTCGTAAGATCATCTCTGTCTGTCTCATCATCAGAGTGTCAGAGTGCAGCAGTTGTAGTTTTGAGTTGCATCATTTCATCATATATTTTAGTACAACTACCCTTAGACTGCCATTATGAGTGAGTTTCACATAACTGGGTTTTTTTTTATTCTTCCCTCAGTACAGGGCAACATGGCCAATGCTGTACATGGTAATTGCACATATACTATGAGTGCATATACAGGAAATACTGCTTAAGATAAAATATGCTGATTTGATTTGAAAAGTATTCTTTAAGCTAGGACTGTTAAGGCAGCAAGTTAACTATTTTTCTTCTGATAGTGCATTTTGTTTCAGTTCATTTGAGGTAAACTGTTAAAAGCCATGCAGATGTGTAGCTCACAGCATTTTCCAAATGAAGGTTAATAATGATCATAAGTAATCTACTTATGTTGCATATTGTATCTTATAGTGCAGCACTGCTGAATTTGTAATTCTGCTTGCTCAGAAGGAACTGATTCATTTTTTGTAACAGCATGGCTCAGACAAGTTCTGGCTGCAAGGTTTATATTAATGCAATTATTCTAATGCATTATTGTTTCTATAGAAACAACTTACAACAACCTGTATGGCGGACATGTGTAATTGTTGATTTATTTGTTTTCTGTGAAGAGACATTTATTTAGCATTTCTGAAGGAGACTTCAGTGTCAGCACTTTGTAACAGTCAGAGTTTAATTTGTAACATTAAATTTTCTAACACAGGAGGGTTTGGGAGATTCTGCTGCATTTTTGTCTTATTTATCTCAAGAGAGAGGAAACAAAGCAAGGCTGGTGAGGGAATGATTATGTATATAGCTATTATAGCATAAGTGATAACAGGCACTTATGTTACTTTATCTCTTTTTACCAGAGGCCAAAAAAATTGATTTTCCGCCTGTTAGGGGGTGTCCGTGTTCAGCATTGAATTTATTTGTGATGTCACCCTCCACAGTAGTGGTTAATAGCTCATATGAAAGTAGACACTCAGGGCTTTAAGAATTTGCAGTGTTCATATGTTCTTTTTTACCCAGCCTGCTAGGTTTAAATGTTTTAATTTTATTGTGGAAGTTGTATACAGTGTTTTACTGTCAAAAAAGCTTTAGTTGTGCTGTCTGTTTTACCTCTTTACCAATGTCGTTTTAGAGAGATGTGAATTGTTTGCCCACACAAACACCCCCCATTTTCCATTGCCCCGCTCACCAGCAGCTAAACAGAGCGTCACAATACTCTATACACAGAAACCCAACAGTGTCCTGACTAATCTTATAACAGACCTGCAGCAATAAAATAATTCATTTGTTTATACTGAGTGAAAATGTCCGATAAGTCAATTTCCATTCCACCGCCAGAATGGAATGTCAGTGTACTGTGAGAAAGGGTTAACTTGTTTTGTAGGTGTTCCATTATATGAAACATAACTATATCAAATGTATGACATAAGAGTTGGAACATTGCTGTGGAATAAGAGCTGAGATGTGCTGTTGTCAGAAAATAATCAGCTGTGGAGTCCACTTCACATCAGACCACATCACACCACCCTCTAAAAGATTATTCTTTTTAACAGCAATTTTTTTTTTACTTTTATTCCTTACTTGTGATGAAAGTACCTGACTCTGTAAACTTGGAATCTAGTTTCATGGTCTCTAGGAAGTGTTCGAGAATCTTCTCTGGAGTTCCAGACATCACAGTGTACCTACAGCACACAATATTAAATAAATATTCAGAGATAGCACTAATAACTTCTGATAAACTACATATACGCACACATAGTGAACGTATCATTAATGAACGAAGAGAAGGAGAGAATCAGAGAGACTGAGATAAAGAGGCAGTGATGGGGTCATACTTGAGTGGTGAGGAGCCTGCATGGCTGGAGCTTCTGATGTTGCTCTTTTCAAGAACTAAAACATCTGCTTCATGTTCCTTCAAACGCACTGTATTTGCCTCTACATCCTATGAAAACAGACAGACACACAGGCCTTATCTTAACAATTATATAAATAAGGGAAAAAAGCATTACTGGTTACTGGCATACAGACTTACACAACAGTAGAAACACACACACACACACACACGGAGAGAGAAAGAGAATGCTGAATAGTGGGGTCAGCGTGCTGGATTAGCAATGTTGTGAGACAGAAGTGTAGTCAGCAGATTAACTGATCCTGGGATCTACCACATACACACACACACACACACACACACATTATTGCACACAAGACTGCCCTGCGTATCTATCGAAATATAAATACAGTAGAGTAAGGTATAGTATCGGTATTGCATATTCATACACTAACAGACACTAGTACAAGATTGATCAACATTTTCCATTAAGTTTGAAGCAACACAGAACTTGTTGCAATATTTTAAAACCTCCAACAGAGGGAGACTTCATTTGTCTCTAGAAATATATATATATATATATATATATATATATATATATATATATATATATATATATATAATATGACTTGTTGCAAGGAAATAAACCTTTGCAATACAGACACACACCCTCTCTAACAGACCGTATCCGGTTAGACACTGCTTTGCTTTTCCTGAGCCGAGGCTCCTATTGTCTAAGCAAAGAGGACTTTTCCTGTGTCAGAGTCAACAGACTACAAATGACATGTAAAGGGGGGAGACGGAAACAGAGAAAAAAGAGGGAGAAATGCACCCAAAAGTTATTATTGAGCAACAGGCTCAATAAGTAAAGTACCATAGTACACCAAAGGGCACATTAAATGAACACAAGAAACATAAATATTATCCTAAATATGTTCTCACCCTGAGGATTCTGTTAAAATCCTCTTTGTCCACCCTCAGGAAGTGGCAGTTGTCCTCTCGCAGGACGATGGAGGCTGCACGCGGTGCATCATTTACTAGAGCGAGCTTCCCAAAATCATCCCCCTCATGCAGTGTGCAAACCACACCCTGCAAACACACACACAGCAGAGTTACACCCCACCACTGCTCACACTGTCATCACTGACAACTCAAAAATGTCATTTCAGGTTTTATTCAACTTACACAGAAATCATAGTAACAGCCTGTATATGATATCATACAATAAATCTTAAAGGACGTGGTGTTTAGGGATGAGTTAGAAAAGAAATAACAGGAATATAATGACGGCTGATCTCACCTTGCCATAAATGACCACATTAACTGAACCCTTTAGGATGATGTACCATGATGTTCCTTCCTCTCCCTGATTAAACACTGACAATGAAAGAATTACAAATACAAACACAAGAAAAAGAAGAGTGACACAGAAATACATATTCAGTAGGTGATCATTGACACTAAACTAGCTCAAATCTAATCAAAGCTCCAGGTAGAATTCTGCTTAAACCGCTCCAATTTATCTACTCACATACTGTTCCTGCTTTTGCATGAGACTCAAAAATGAGGACGCCTGCTAACTCCCTTTTAACCTGAAAATACATAAAACACAAAGAAAACACTTGGCTCCATTTTATTATGGTAACCTACTGTACATTTTCATAGCCTATATCTCATTATCCAGGTAATAATTTCATAAACAATTACTATGCTTCTTACTCGAATTTTTAAGAAAAGACTTGCACAGTTTTATATTATTCTTCAGTGCGATGCAGTCTAAGGAATCGCTTCTTTAAAGGTTACACTGTACTATTGTGTGATCTGACTGCCCATTGCTGGACCACTCATAGGGACACCAGAGCTGCATTAATGTAATTTACTACTGCAGCATGCGAACTTACTGTTGTAGAAAGGTGAGATAAGGCTTTTATATGTAGCAGTTCCTCATAAATAATCTCTAAATCATCTACTGTCCTCTGGCCAGGCCTGGAAAGAGAGTAAATGTTATGTATATGACTTTTGTAACAAGAATTAGCATAGAAGATATCATAAAAGAGAGTTTTAAGACAACAAAAAATAGGTTGATATTATTATTCATTTACAAAGAAATAAACAATGAAAAATAACCTTTTGGCTTCACCACAGGCGTTTTTTTCCCCCTAATCTTAAAATGCCATTTCCTGTAGTGATTTACTGTATGTTACTCAACCTGTGTCTAATCAGCACTATTTAAAAAAAGATCTAAGCAGGAAGCTTGCCAAGACAAGAGTGTGTATTAATCAGTTAAATTTCACAGCAGTTCTATTCATAGCTGTGCCTTTGGGGAAAATACAGTGACAGTATAGTTCTAGAGGTCACTCCTATTTCTGTGGCAGGGACATACTGTTTTCGAAGGATCATGCGCATGTGGGCGTCAGGGCCCATCTGAGACAGGAAGAGGAGGGTGTCCTGCAGTTCCTCTTCACTCTCTTTCTTCTCCTCTTCACTGGGGAGTGGCGCATCATCCTGCTCATCATCCAGGAAGCGATAGAACAGGTACTTATCCTGGAAATTCAGCTCCTGATCAACTGCACCACAATACAGCCCAGCATTATTCAGTGTAGAGGGAATAAACACACAAAACA
>NC_069714.1:17347229-17352229 GCF_027358585.1 Pangasianodon hypophthalmus | reverse complement strand
GAGCAGTCAGCCATTACCACCAATTTACTGTCCCTACAATTAGAGCTGCTCTTCACTTAATTAGGCTACACACTGCTGAAGCCAGCCCTGTTTCTCCCAGTTTCAGACAGTGAAGAAGGCTAAGATGTAAGCGAATAAATGTGAAAATATAATAATAATAATAATAATGATAATAATAATAATAATGACGATACTATTACTACTACTACTACTACTAATAATAATAATAATAATAATAATAATAATTAAAAAAATCATAGACTCATCAAATAATGGCAAGAAGGATGGGTAGGTGAGTAGAATAACCCATTATTATTATTATTATTATTATTATTATTATTATTATTATTGCATGCTGTTCTAGTAATAAACGAAAAATCCATGAAAAGTAAAGTCTAAAGCATGACATTTGTAAATGGATAAAGATTGGTGGTTCTGGGGGTGTGTGTCTTCTTTAATCGCCCCCAGTGTGTGCTTTTAATTCTGACACTGAGTGTGTGTGAGTGTGTGTGTGATGTGCTGCACCTGAGGCGGTGACCAATCGGTGCCGTTTCACCCTCATCATCACCCCTCCCCTGCATTCCCCCTCCCCAGGACAAGATTAACGACGGCGGCCACAAAGCAAATAGCCGGGGTGCAATAGCGTTTTATGTGGACGATGCACCTACTTGACGCAGGTGGCCGTAAATTTGTCGTGTTGGGGTTGGGCTCTGCGCCGCAGGAGGAGGAGGAGGAGGAGGAAGGAGCCGTCGGCGCCGCCATCGCGATACAGAGACGGGGACTGAAGAGCAGAGACCAAAGCGCGCAGTCACGGCTCTGATTGCACCTCTACTGCACAGTCACATGCGCTGCGAGGGGGGCAGAGACAAAGTTTAGCGTCAGGTGTGCGCTCCACATTTATAGGGTATTTTAAACTGAAGGCAGATGAAGCTCGCCAGACTGCAGCAGAATTCAGAAAGCATCATTTAACACAATATATCCAGCAGGATGCGTTGAGCAGTTACACGAAGAAAAGGTGCTGGAGAACTTAAACAAGACGATGAGCAATCTTATTCCAGTTCCACAGCCCATTGTGGAATGAGAATATATATGCATATATATATATATATATATATATATATATATATATATATATATATATATATATATATATATATATGAAATCATAGCAGGCAAAAGTTTATTTCACACAAGTGCCATGAATGAAAAATGCGTAAAGACCAACTGTGGCGCAGCAAAATGTGCCATAATGTCAGTTTATAAATATTACCCATGATTACAAGCGTACAAGTGGTTACTGAATAATAAAAATGTATACAGCCTACATGAGAAAAGAGTCAAGTAAACATAATTGTGGAATATTATTGTCAGAACTAATGGAAACCAGATTTTAATAGAATATTAATCTTGTAAAACGAAACGCATTGGTAATTATTGTAGGCTACACCTCTACAGTCAGTACTGAATGATCACTGATTTACCAAATTACAGGACATCAGGATCACCCAGACTGCCTTCTGTAATATATAGCACTATATAAAGCACCTGTTAGAGCATTGTTTTCAAGTTGGCCATTCACAAAACATTAAAAGCATCCAAAGTTACCTTGTAAAGGAAATCCAATGATTGGGAAACAGCAAAATATCCAAAATCGCAAGAGAGCCAGGTCAGGTCAGGTGTGTCTTGACTCCGAGCAAAGCTTTGCGCAAATAACTGCCGCCTAAATCCCATCCGCGGTGACCTTTTGGAGAGGACACGCGTGATTCGCTGATGTTCACCGCGCCGCTCCACCGTTTTATTCGCTCCCGCGCGCGCCTGACTCACACTGTTACCTCCTGTTGTAGCGCATCTCAGGCAAAGCAGTCCACATCACAAATTAAAAAAAAAATCACAATACCTCACAGGGCGCATCCGAGCTACTTTTAGGACTTGCCCGCAGGACTTGATACCGCGAATGGAGGTACAAGTCACGTAAGATTTTGGAAGTCGCGCTCACGCACTTTAAGCAGACAGAGGGAGGGGAGGGGTTTGGCAAAATCCTGACCTTGATAAAAAAAAAAAAAAAGGACAAACGCACCCATAAGGGAAAGGAAAAGATTATAAATAGCCTCCTTCCTAATCACATAATATTACTACATCAGTCATTTTAGCATGGAGCAGATTATTCATAATAATTAGGTTACATTCATGCAGTAATTCTGGAGCATGCATGCCAGTGTTTAACCTGGAATACACATAAGGGACAATTTTCTTTAGGTTTGTATAATATGGTATATATGAGAATAAAATGTAAGAAAACACAAAGAGAATGCTTTGGATGAAAGTCCACACGGTGGCAGTAAACAGTTGACTTAATAAACTTAAGAAACTTAAAAAAAAATAGAATGGCTGATATTCAATAGAATGGCTGATATTTTGGACAATCCGTGTGTGGACTCAGATGTTATAAGTAAGAGCAGAAGTGTAGACACGGGCTCAGGTCTGGTGTGTGGGTTTGTGCTTACAGGTTTATTCAGATTGCCGTAAAGCGGCGCTGCGGCTCCGCGTTTCAGGACCTGGACAGCTCCCTGTGAGCCCCAGCGCCAAATCGCTCAGCACTGGATAACTAGTGCACTAAGTAGGGTCCATTACATCAGACCCCATATAGTGCCGTTATGTGGGATATGGAGGAGACATTTATTTGGAATTCTTAACTAACTCTTAACTCCTTAACAGGCTTAACTAAAACACAAAGCCACAACTCTCCAGGTTCAGACTGTAATGCTCACTGACAGCTGACTGACTGTTTTAATTTGGGCTGAAAGAAGAACAACACCAGGTTTGTATTTACTTGTGCGTTTGAGCAAATTTTCTTGGGTGCATCCTTTTTTTTTTAACCTTTCCTCACCCCTTTCCTCTTCCTGAAAGTCATCGCTATTTGTAATGCAGCTATTTACAAAGCTACATACTACTTCAGGAGCTTTTGTCTTAGAGAGAGAGAGAGAGAGAGAGAGAGAGAATGAAAATTATGATTTTAAAACCTCATATCCAAAAGTCACCACAAGATGGCGTTGGAATATAAGAACTTGCTGGTACTGTTAATTTCTTCATCCTCCAACTTTGGTGACCCGGAGAATAGTGTCAGATTTAATTAGGGTATTAACACCTATATTAAGTGAACCCTACATAATCCACAGCCCTTTATAGACAATTCTCCTCGCCCAGTGATCACAGTTCTCCCAGTCCAGTGATAACTCAGCAAATACGTTTGCCTTCAAATAAATACACTTTTAAATAAATTGCCTTCCTTTGCTTTGTAACTGACGACTGGATGATTGCATAGATCTTCAGTGTGAACATCACCAGACTGAGATACTCCTCACTGAGGTTCTACAGCCTGGGAGGATATTCAATCCAATTTAGTCTTCAGTCTTGTCTTCAGAGAGTGGACTGCCGCTCAGTGAAGTTTAAATCGGATAACTTGAACCTTGAATGTTCCATTTTTGACCCTGAAAAACTTTTTTATCCTTAATAGTATTTCAGGTTATTGTCTGGGTGCAAGGTGAACACTGCCCACTAAGACTTAAGGTATTTCTTTAGCTCTGAGCAATCAACATGTTTCAGTAAAATTTAAACAATGCTTTCAGCAATAAAATAAAAACATCAATAAAAACAAGTGAACTGGCTCAGCTAGCAGTCATACAGGCCCATATCACCATGTTTTACAGATGAGGTGATGGACTTTGGATCATGAGATCATCAAAGCTGCATTCCTCATTCCAGAGCTCTGTACAGGGCGCCTAGTCTTTTGCTATTTTATGTCTTAAAAGTGTACCAAGTAGTTTCCCGCTGGCCAACAGCATATACAGATTTTTTACAATTCTGTGTCCAGATTGGACCCAGTCATTTTTTTTTTTACTGTGATGACAAACATGTTAGTGTTAAACACCTAAAATATTTGGTTATCACACAGTTAAATTAATGTTAGCTAACAGCAAGCTAACGGCATCATAGCCTATATTCTTAGGGAAAACGGTAGAATCTTGAACCCTTAAGGGTTCTTCAGTTATTCCATTCAGTTATTCAGTTATTCAGTTATGGGGGAGCTATTAAGGGTTCTATGTGCTGTGCAACAGAGTGTCTACCCATCAGAAAGGTCCAAACTAGATCAGATCACTCACCTCTTTTTTCAAACAACAACCTTGACTGTTAGAAAATCACAATATAAATGCAACAGTATTCATATTATTCTTTTAATTAATGTTTCATTCATTCATTCATTCATTCATTTAAAATAGCCTGCTGATAAATGCTGCCTTATAAGAAATTCTTAAATAGTAACCTTCTGACAGCAGCTTTTGATGCTAAAATCAGACCTAATCATCTACACAATGTAACAGAACTTTATTTGGATCGTTCTTCTTCACTGATGATGGCTAACTGTTTTACCCTGAATAACTGGGAGCATAGCTGTGCATCACACTACCAGTGTATGGGAATGGAATTAAGTGTCATTTACTAAGTATACACCAACAATACAGTTATTGTGTGATTTAAGCAGTTAATACATGATTCATGTGGTCATAGCCATTCAAGCCATTAGTGGATTTCAAGAAATTGCATAAAGACACTTGGATTTCAGCCCAGCAAACAGCATAGGCAGCCCCCATATACCATTATTCTGATATCTGCCATGTCTGCAGACACTAGATCAGAGCTAACAGCTTAATGTGCTATTTGCAACTATATTAAATATTTTCCAGCAAAACCACCTCATATGGGGAAAATAGATTTGAATTGTACAGCAGATAAACCCATTCTTTGGGTGGTTTATTGTCAGGTTGCAACTGCAGAAGCGCATACGTCATGTATTTAGAAAATAAATTTGATTATTCACTGCCTCAGAAAAAAAGGAGAGTTTTCCCATTATGAGGTTACTTAAGTGGGTGTTGTAAATGCAGTGAATGAATTAGTGTCAAAATCAGATTTTCATATCAGTTTACTTTGCAAACATGAGCACT